>NC_053162.1:125619646-125874646 GCF_016835505.1 Polypterus senegalus
ACAGTAAAATGGTGGAGAAGAGAGAGCTTTAACTCCAGAATGTCTATTTTAAAAAGTAGAATTTGCAAGGAATGATAATATACAATGGGAGTATTTGGACAAAACCTATGTATTAAAAGTAAAGGGAGTAAAGTTAAAATTAAAAAACAAACTCAGCAGTTAAATAAGTTGCAAAAGACAAACACTGGTACATAGAAAACTCAACAGTAGAGAGCCAAGCACAAATGAAAATTGCAGTGATTAAGGACTCTGTGATAGTAAGAGTTACTGTAATTATCCCTGATAGGCCAGAATTACTGAGAGGCTACTTTTCTCAACCTTTTCATATATGATGCAAACAAACTCAACCTTGCCATGTTAGTAAAGTTATAATTTTTTGTATACTGATGATATCTGTGTCACTTAACATGGCCTACAAGTAACACTGAAGCTGGGCTACCAATATATATATATATATATATATGTATATATATATATATGAGCTGTTACTTCAACAGTATTTTTGAGAAACACCTCCCACCGCATACATAGCTACACTTTTGACCACAGCTAAGATTTAACTTCCTCTTCTGCTTAGATAAAGTTTTGCTAGTTTTTGTAAGCCTCATCTTTCAAACATGGACAATGACTACATAACGCTGCAGAAGCACACTGATTCAATTTACACATCGATAGACATAACCCGTAATTGTCATTCTAAGGATCAGCAAGTAGGTAAGTTCTCAGTATCTGCTTTATAACCCTGTTTAGATTAGAGTTAAATGTAAAGTTCATATTACTTAAACTGTAACTACAGTTGGCTTGAAAACATGTTTTGATTTGTATTTTTCTTAAGCAGGATCATGAAGAACAGACAATGTTACTATATAATATTCAGGAGAAAGTAGGGTGAAATGACACCTTTTATTGGCTAACTAAATAGATTACAAATGCAAGCTTTCATGGCAGCTAAGGCCCCTTCATCATTTGTAATCTATTTAGTTAGCCAATAAAAGGTGTCATTTCACCCTACTTTCTCCTGTATCAATCTATGGCTAACACGCTACAACACTCTACTGCTATATATATAATATTCAAAATTTCAAAAACAATATACAGCAAATGAGACAAAAAAAGTATAATATTTAGAATTTTATGAAATGTTTTAAAGTATTTTGTAAATGGTGAAAACCCTGTCTTACACTGTAATGCATTTACAAAATGCAGTATCTAAGATTATTTGGGTTATTATTATATTAGTTCATTAATTTGTCAGAAGCCAAATTATTAATTAATTAATTATTCAATCTTGAAAATGATAATAATTTATTAATGTTCAGTATTTTAAGCAAGTATATATATATATATATGTTTCTGTTATTAATTGTTTTGTAATAAATATCACAAAAAAAATATTATATAAAAGATTTCAGTTTGATACTATTTAATATGGTAAACTCATAATTGTTAAGCTCAGAGTAGTATGAACATTTAAAAGTATATCTATATATATAAAAGTCAATGTATGTGTGTGTGTGTGTGTATGTATGTTCCAGCATCACTTCCGAACGGCTGGAGCGATTTTCATGAAACTTGGTACACGTTTCTCATTGATCAATTAAAAATACTGTAGGGTGAACTCAACCTTAACCCACCCCCTTCTGGGTAAGGTGGGGGGTGATCTTGCGGTCTTGTATGCATGTTATCATCCAGTTGACGCTCGGAACGACCACCAGAGGGTGAACTGAAGTGTCTGCCAGCATTCTTTATGTTGGCCAGTTCCAAGCGTCAACTGGATGATAACATGCATACAAGACCGCAAGATAAGCACATTAGTGAGTGTTCAGTCAGTCAGTCAGTCAGTCAGTCATCATCCAACCCGCTATATCCTAACACAGGGTCATGGGAGTCTGCTAGAGCCATTCCCAGGCAACACAGGGCGCAAGGAAGGAACAAATCCCGGGCAGGGTGCCAGCCCACCACAGGAGTCTTCATTGTTTGTTAATTTATGTTTATTTTTAAAGTTGTGTTTTTTTTTAATTATATTTTTCTCAAACAATTAAAAAAAACACTTTATTTTCCTGCCGGGCAACGCCAGGTATTTCAGCTAGTTTAGAATAAAAAAAGACATGAGGCAATACAATACCAAAGCACTACTTAGTATTTACATACAAATTATGTAAGGCGGTTACAAAATGGGTGGATACATATTAACAATGTAAGTAGTAATGTGTAATATTTTAAGGTAAAACTAAATTGATAGTAGAGAAAATAAAAACAAAACTGAAGTCAATATAGATCTTGGAGAAATTAATCAGTAAATGAAGTCTGTTTGATCTAGACTACCGACTGTCCATTTCGAATACTCCATATTGTACTATAGTTCAAGGTACTATTGATGATCTTGATGACATATCTTGACACACACAGTGTATCAAAGGTTAAATTGTCTCCATTTATTGTTTAGTACAATTGTAAATTGGGAAGAAAGAACTTTTTTAAAATTAGTGATAGTTTTTAGTAATGAGGAAACACTTTTTAATAGTTGATATTAATGTTTTAAGAATTAATTTGATAAACCTCTCACAGTTTCATTCTATGCTAAAAATGAGCCTTCAGCCCTATTCTAAATGTTGTGGCCTACGGGGCAACTGTTACAAGTACATTCCAGAGTTTGTGTGCTGTGTAATAAAGATGCTGCCTTTCACTGTAGCTCTTTGTATCCTGAGAGTTATAAGAAAATTTTATTTTCAATCATAGTGTTCAATCTTTAGTTCACTCTGTGTTCTGTATTTTAAAGGAGAGTGGAGCTGGGTCTTTAATATCTTTGTATTTTAAAATGGTACTACGATTATGATGACACCTGTAATAACACGTTTTCTAGAACATTTCATCATATGTAAATTTTATAAGTTTAAATTCCTTTATCACGTTTAAGTATTGGAGAATGCTAAAATGGAATTTGGTTGTGTTTTGACCTTGGAACCCTTAAGGGCTTAATTTCCTTCAGCATCCATACCATCTCTGGAGTTTTGCTTTTCATCTTCTCTCTGACCATCTGATCATTGCATATGTTGCCAACTTAGACATTGATTATTAATCAATAGACTTCTAATCTAAGAATTATTCCATTTTACCTCTTTTGTCATTATAATGCTTACTTTTACTGTTTGAAACAGACTAACAACTACACGTAACATATGAAAATATGCTATTTAAATTAATTGTGTTGTTGAAGAATACAAAAAACAGTTCAGCAGTCAAATCTGCATGATACAAATGAAGAACTGCTATAATTTGGCATTTTTTTAAAGAAAAAAGCAGACATTAGACAATGTGAAGTTTGATGACTGTGTTAGATAAGTATGTAAAAGATAAGTACAGCTGAAGTACAAATGTTTTGAATTAAAAGCTGTTAACATTTCTAGTTGCTTTACTTTTTCTGAAGTTACAGACAAACCATTTTCATGTACCACTATATTATCTCATGAAAGAAATTAATTAATAATGTAATTTTAGAAATTATTTTCTATGTTTTGATAAATACAGCTGATTCATAACCAGAAGTTTAAAAACAAACATTGTTTCTGAATTATACTATTTACAGCATTCAGAATAAACAGAAAGCACAACAGGTCTCAGCAGTAAACCCAGACATCATATCTTCCTGTAGACTTGGTAGAGGGCAAATTTATTTTCTATACCAATTTTCAAGTCAGGGTCTTAGAAAACTGCAGCCTGTCTATTCTGGTTGTAATGGGCAGAAGACAGGAATCAACACTAGGAAGGGAATTAGTCCATCATACAACAAGTCATTCACCCACTGCTCTTCAATTATACCAAGGAAATTTAGAGTAGCTTACCTGCTCACAGCTAATGCTTACTGGAATTACTTGCAAGGGCGTGATGAGGATCGATAGGATTAGGAACGAGTACATTAGAGGGTCAGGTCAGGTTGGATGGTTTGGAGACAAAGTCAGACTGGCAAGATTGCGTTAGTTTGGACAAGTGCAGAGGAGAGATGAGGGGAAAAGGATGTTAAAAATAGAGCTGCCGGGTAAGAGACAAAGAGGAAGGCCTAAAAGAAGGTTTATGGATGTGGTGAGAGGACATGCAGGTGATGGGGGTAGCAGAGCAAGATGTAGAGGACAGGAAGTTAAGGAAAAAGATGATCCACTGTGGCAACCCCTAACGGGAGCAGCTGAAAGAAGAGGAAGAAGAAGTCATGAAACAAACAAAAAATGGAGTACTGCATTTTAATTTCCTTGTTTAAGGATATAAAACTGATAAGCAAGTAAAAACATTGTTCTCACTAAACTGTTTCAAAAGACACAAACTAATGACCATTAAAATTAACAGTTTAATTTAAACAGAACTGGAAACATCTACATCTGAAATAACATAACAAGAATGAAATACTGTTTCTCTGACTTCTTAAATATTTACTTCAGTTCTATTATTAAACTTTGAGGTACAAATTCAATAAGTGATACTTTTGTCATTGCACATGGTAAGCTTAATTATTAGTTAATGTGTGATTGTTAATTTTAGTTAAACAATAACTATGATTTTGCCAATGGCAAATGCATTCATTCATTTCAAAATATTTATATTATTTTTGTTGAATTTGAAAGTAGGGCTTAAAGATATATTGCATTTTTTTAATTCAATTCAATTTTTAAGAAAAATCAATATGCAAATACCAATACGCCCAGTACTTGTATGTGATTTTCCATAACTTCTGAATGTTAAATAAAATATCCAAAATTTCTAGAACTCTTTCTAAGCATTGTGATGGGCGGCTGGCAGCTCATTCCGACCAACACATCCATGCTGCTAGATGGTGTCTTCCCTGCAGCATAGAGGTGTCCCGGATTCCCGCAAGGCACCATGGGAGATGTGGTTCGACTTCACAGCTCTGCTGGGTGTCGTGGGTACCATCGTGGGATGCTGCAGGGAGATGCGAGGATTTTTATTTTCCTTGTTCCCCGGAAGTATTCCCAAGTCACAGGGAAGGAAGAACAGAAGTACTTCCAGTCTAAAGAAAAATATGAGTCTTCATCTGACCCAGAAGTGCCATTGAATCACATGGACAGAAGGACAGGAGCATTTCCGGTTCAAGAGCTATTTAAAGGACTGTTCGAGACCCAGCAAGATGAGCCGGAGTTGGGAGGGAGTATGACAGAGCTCCTGGAAGGAGAGGAGAATATTTAATTATTGTGATTATTAATTTATTGTGTATTGTGGTGAAGGTGCTTGAAAAGCACATTATATCAAAAAGAAAAGAAAAAGTATTTTTAGTGCTTTTACTTGGTGTCTTGGACGTTTTTCTGTGTGGTTTGAGGTTTCTAGTGTCACAGCATGTTTATGTCGACTCACTCCTTGTTGCCTTGGAGTAAAGAGCATGACAAAAAAAAATGAAGTGAGGGTCAGAAGAGGAAGAGTTTAGAACAGGTAGTGTTAGCTCTGCCCTTTGCAAATAGTTTGGTTTACTCAGGATGACAATTCAAGCAGTACAACATCTGAAGATAAAACATATTATTGCATATGTCTGCAACATGGCCTTTCGCCATCCCGGCAAAATGGGTTCCGGATAAGCAGGGCTCCATAAGATGTTTACTGGACCACTGCATACTGTATGAGTGAACAAGTAAAGCCAAACTTGAAGTCACAATGCAGCAGACCTTGTGCATTTGAAGAATGTGTCTTTCAGAGAAGGGATAGCCACCCAAATAATACTTTCTGCTTACCTCATTATTTTCTGCAAACCTTTGGTCAGACACACTGCATTTGCCATACCATACCATAATGCAACTGGTCAGAACACTCTCAATGGTGTCTCTGTAAAACATGGTGAAAATGGGGAGAGGAAGACTCACTCACTTCAGTGTCCTCATAAAGTGTAGCCTCCCCTGGGCCTTTAAATTTAGGGAAGTGATATAGTAAGTCCATGTAAGATCCATTGTTATGTACACAACAAGCAACTTTGCATTCTTTACAGTCTCCACAGCAGTGCCATTGATGCAGGCTGAGATGTGGTCAGTACAGGTTTTATCCAGAAGTGAAAATTCATTTTTTAGTCTTGTCAATGTCGAGGCATAGATTGTTGTCTCTGCATCTAAAAGGCAGCTGTTCTACCTCCTCTCTATATGCTGACTTGTTATCCTTACTTATCAAACCCAGCACAGCTCTGTATTCAGCAAATATGATGATGTCATTAGAGCCATGTGTGGCTGTGCAGTCATGAGTGACCAGGATGAAGAGCAGAGCGCTGAGCATGCTGCCCTGAGAAGCTCCATTTCTCAGCATGAATTGAAGTGTTGCAGCCAGTTCAAAATGATTGAGGTCTCTGTCAAAATGATTGAGGTGTTCAGCCCTAATCCACTTAGTTTCACAATCAGCTTCTGGAGAGCAATTGTGTTAATTGGTTAGCTAAAAAGCATGATCAGCATTCTGATGTATGTATGTATCTCTTTTTCCAAATGTGTAAGGGAGAGGTGGAGAGCAGAAGACATAGCTTTCTCAGTGGACCTGTTGGACCAATATACAAATTGCAAAGGATCTAAACAACTAGCAAGACTGGACTTTATGTGTGACATGACTAGCCTTTCAAAGCACTTCATGATAATGGAAGTAAGTGTAATGAGGCAGTAATCAGTCAGACATGTCACTAATTACTTCTTAGGCTTCTTAGGTGGTGGATTTGAAGCACACATATTCAACTAGCTTAAAGATTAATTAAAGATGTGAGGATACCATCCTGTTCATCAGCATATTTCCTAAGCAAATGACTGGAAACATTGTCTGGTCAAGGGCCTTGTGTGTTGATGGGATAGAGTCCTCCTCATACCAGCTGTTGTTAGACACAGTACCTGCTCATTGGAGGAAGGTATGTCATCGTTACTGTAGTGTGGTTTGGGCTTGTAGTCTGTAACAGCCTGAATGCCCTGCTATAAACACTATGGGTCCCTGGTGTTTTTAAAATTTTAATTTTTTTCTCTGAGTTTATTGCCGCTTTGCCTTTCTTATAGCACAAGAAAGACTAGTTGTCACCATCCACGGGGCCATTTTGTTTACTGATCTGAATACATTCTACAATCAATCAATCAATCAACATTTATTTATATAGCACATATTCATACAAAAAATGGAGCTCAAAGTGCTTTACAAAATGAATAGAAAAATAGAAGACACAATAAAAAATAAACATAAGTCAACATTAATTAAAATAGAATAAGAGTAAGGTCCGATGGCCAGGGTGGATAGAAAAAACAAAAAAACTCCAAAGGCTGGAGAAAAAAATAAAATCTGTAGGGGTTCCAGACCAAGAGACCGCCCAGTCCCCTCTGGGCAATCTACCTAACATAAGTCAAACAGTCCTCTTTGTATTTAGGGTTTTCATGGAAGGACCTGATGATGATGGTCACGTAGACTTCTGGCTTTCAGTCCATCAATGTTGGTGCATCATGATGCTTTGAGTAGGTGGTGGTGGAGCAGGCCGCCACCACAAAGAAACCGGAAAAAGAAACAGAAGAGAGAGTAGGAGTCAGTATGGATTTTGGAGCCACTGTGAATAGTTATTATGAAGAATTGAACATACAGAGTATCAGTATTAAGTTAAAGTGAAGTTATAAAAAGGCCATGTTAAAGTAATGTGTTTTCAGCAGTGTTTTAAAGTGCTCCACTGTATTTGCCTGGCGAATTCCTATTGGCAGGCTATTCCAGATTTTAGGTGCATAACAGCAGAAGGCTGCCTCACCACTTCTTTTAAGTTTAGCTTTTGGAATTATAAGGAGACACTCATTTGAAGATCTAAGGTTACGATTTGGAATATAACATGTCAGGCATTCCGATATATAAGATGGAGCGAGATTATTTAAGGCTTTATAAACCATAAGCAGTATTTTAAAGTCAATCCTGAATGACACAGGCAATCAGTGTAGTGACATCAAAACTACATTCCTGGTTTTTAACAGCACCCACATTTCATTAGTCACCCTCAGCTTTTGGTTGACTTTTGCAATCATAGACAGAATAATGATCCCTATGCACTTGTTGATGCAGTAAGTGACAGATTCTGTATGCTCCCTTAGGTTAATGGAGTCACCGTATGTAGCAGCCCCACTAAAAATCCCCCAGTCTGTGGATGTAAAGCAGTCTTTGAGAACTGAAGGAGCACAATTCAACCATACTTCCATGTTTTCCTGAACTGGTTTATTAGTTCAGCAGGGACATAAACAAGGTATCATAAACACAGAGATGTGGTCTAGGTATCCAAGTTGATGATGGAGTGCGGTCTTATAAGCCTCACGAATAGTTGTATTCACTTTGTTCAAGTGGTTTACCCCTCATGTGCTGGAAAAGTATGGGGGAAAAATGAGTGTGATTAATATCTCTCTGCTACAATTAGAAATCCCTTAGGATGTGCTGCGTGAAATTTGTTTATGACTTACAGCTCACCTAGCACCTGTTTAGCATTTTTGCTAAGCAGCTTCCATTGGTACAAAGCTATAGTGAATGTTTCCTCCTGTAAAAAAAGTCAAACAGAGAGAGAGAACTGTTATATATCAGTATAAGTGTGCATTTCAGTTCAGCTATTGATATATGATTGTAGGTTGACACCTAGTGATATGATTGGTAATGCCTTGCACATTTTGTTAGTTGTTCAATAAAGACAAGAAAGAAAAAGGCACGCGCTGTCTACTCGTCCGTTCTTATCAAAGGTAAAAAGGGCAACAATATTGTACTGCATTATTAATACATGACAGTGGCGACGAGATCAAGAAGTTACATTTGAGCACTGTGACACTGAATAACTGCAGTTATTCAGGACCCGACGCGATAGTGCAACGTGAGTACAAGTTGCAAACATGTCATACATCAGAAAGATAGATGTTTTTGATAGCTCCACGGAAGATTGGAATATGTATGTTGAAAGGCTGCAACAGTATTTCACTGCAAATGATATTCCAGCTGAAAAACACGTTCCTGTGTTACTGAGTGCCATGGGAGGGAAAGCTTATGGCCTCCTCTGTAGTTTAACTGCCCCAGCTGAGAAAAGTTTAAATTTAATCCATGTAATGCGGGATCATTTGTCACCAGAGCCATTACTGATCGCAGAAGGTTTCAGATTCCATAAACGCAATCAGAACAAGGGAGAGACAATTGCGGCTTAAGTGGCAGAACTGAAAAAGTTATCAGAATATTGTCAGTTTGGTGACGGGCTAAACCAAGAGTTCCCAAACTTTTTTCAGCCGCAGACCCCTTTACCAAAAACTTTTGAAACCGTCGACCCCCTAGTCACATGCAACTGTTTTTCATGTCCGCACCTGCTTTGATACGTTCGATAAGACAATGCACAGTCATGTTTGTGCTACGTGTATTTTCATTCATTCATACGTGTGGCTCTTTTAATGACACATTTTACCTTTTCTTTCGCAAGTTTGGTATGTAATGTGTTTTTATCAAAAAATGTTTTTTTTTTTTATTATTTTACTTCTTAATTAGGAACCTATTGGAATCATAGATATTTTGAAGTAACAAACAAATAGCAGCAGTAAGGGGGTCTATTTTTGCTGTTGTCGACCCCCAAATTTTTTTTATTTAAACTATCGACCCCTAGAAAGTTCAAATCGACCCCAGGGGGTCCATATCGACCACTTTGGGAACTATGGGGCTAAACGATGCGTTGCGTGATCGTTTGGTTTGTGGAATCCTTCAAGAGGGAATCCAGAAGAGGCTGTTAACTGAGGCAGATTTGACATTTAAACGCGCAGCAGAAATTGCTATTTCAATGGAAACTGCAGCTAAAGATGCACTTGAACTGCAAAGAGGAATGAATACAAGCAGTGTGAATAAAATGGCGGCAGCCAAGATAAACAAAATACATAAAAGGCCCTGCTATCACTTTGGACGTGAGTCCCATCTTCCCTCACAGTACCAATTTAAAAATGAAGAGTGCAGACAGTGCCACAAAACGGGCCATATTCAAAGAGTTTGTCATAGTGGAAAGGCAAAGTTTAGTGCGGAACACAAAATGCATCATAGCGAAAAGAAAAATGTGCATAATGCAGAAGCCTCTGACATTGATAGTGAAGATGCATTAGCAAGTCTGGAATTATTTAGCCTTAGTGGAAAAGACAAGCAGGCAATCTGGCTCACCCCCAAGATAGATGGCCAGGTGGTAAAAATGGAATTGGACACTGGCTCAGCTGTTTCAGTTATGTCACTGAAAGATTACAAGGTGTATTTCAAGAAGGAGAAGCTGAACCCCTCTTCTGTTCTTCTCAGAACATACACAGGTGAAAAGGTTATGCCTATTGGAGTGCTGCATGTGACAGTAGAGTATAATGTAAGGAGAGAGGCCGATAAGTGGTTAAGAGGCCATGAGTGATTAAGAAAGCTGTGAGTTGACTGGAGAGAGATTAAAAGCCTTTGTGCTTTGCCTGTTGTGCAACAGACTACAGAAAAGAACCTAGAGCTGATACTAAGAAATGCCGCCCCTGTATTTAAGAGTGGCATTAGGACTCGTTAGCACATTAGAGCTAAAATTGTACTTAAGAGTGGTGCGACCCCACAGTTCCACAAGGCACGTCCAGGACCCTATGCCATCCGACCCCTGGTTGAAAAGGAATTGGATAGATTGGAGGCAGACGGCATACTTTCTAAAGTAGACTGGAGTCCTTGGGCAACCCCAGTTGTCCCAATAGTAAAGAGAAATGGTACAGTCAGGCTTTGCACGGACTTTAAGGTCTCCATTAATCCTGTGCTGCAGGCTGAACAGTATCCTTTGCCGAGAATTGAGGACATTTTTGCCAGTTTGTTGGGTGGGCAGCGTTTTTTAAAGTTAGATTTAGCAGATGCATACCTCCAGATGGAAGTAGAGGAAGACTCTAAAGTGTTCTTGACCATTAATACAATAAAGGGTCTTTATTGTCCTTCAGTCAGTGCCTGGCGTCCAGTGCTATCTAGACAACATTATTGTCACTGGAGCGACAGATGTAGAGCATTTAGAAAACCTCAAAAAGGTCCTGAAAAGCTTAGAAGAGTATGGACTAAGAACCAGGCGAGGCAAATGCGAGTTCCTGAAGCACATTGTTAGGTATTGCGGGCACATTATAGATGCCCAAGGTTTGCACAAATGTCAGGACAAGATTCAGGCTATATTGACAGCACTGCAACCACAAAATGTTTCACAGCTAAGATCCTTTCTGGGGTTTGTGAATTATTATAATAAGTTTCTTCCAAACCTGGCAACTGTGCTACATCCACTCAATGAGCTATTACAAGCTGGCAAACAGTGGAAATGGTCCAAAGAATGTGAACATTCATTTCAAGATGCAAATAAACTGGTGACCTCTGATACAGTCCTTACCCACTTTAATTCATCCCTTCCAATCAAGCTGGCTTGTGATGCTTCTCCATACGGCATCGGAGCAGTGATGTCTCATGTTATGGAAGATGGCAGTGAGAGGCCTATAGCTTTTGCATCATGCTCATTGTCTGCAGCTGAGAAGAATTATGCCCAAATTGATAGGGAGGCATTGAGTCTAGTGTGGGGTAAACAACGGTACAACCACAAAACTTTTTGGTAGGCAATTCACCCTTGTCACAGACCACCAACCGCTAACATCAATTTTCAGCCCACAAAAAGGAGTTCCTGCCACAGCTGCTGCCCAAATGCAGCGTTGGGCATTGTTTTTAGGTGGACACAGGTACAAGATTGAGTACAAACGTACAACCTGCCATGCAAATGCAGATGGGTTGTTACGACTGCCATTCGATGAGTTTGGAGATGAGGAAACAATAGATATGATCTCCATCAGCCAGATTGAAAGTCTGCCCGTCACAGCAGACATGGTAAAAATGGAAAAAAACATGACAAGATCCTGTCTCAGGTGTATGCTGTCACACTGAATGGCTGGACAGCCCAGCACAAATCTCTGCTGGCTGCATATTACTCAAGACGTGATGAAATTGCCTTAAATGCTGGATGTGTGATGTGGGGGTTAAGAACCATTGTACCCACTAAACTAAGACACAGAGTATTAGAAGAGCTTCACAAGGGCCATTTAGGTGTGGTGAAAATGAAGGCACTTGCCAGAAGTTTTGTGTGGTGGCCAGGCATTGATGAAGACATTGAGAAAATAGTGCAGCAAGGTAGTGGCTGCCAGATGGTTCAGAATGAGCCAGAACGTGCACCACTTCACCCATGGGAATGGCCTACATTACCTTGGCAGTGGCTTTATATTGACTTTGCAGGACCATTCATGGGGGCAACCTTCCTGGTGGTAGTTGATGCATGATCTAAATGTCCAGAGGTTTTCACTATGAGCTCCACCACTTCTTCTCACACCATTGAAGTACCAAGGGATTTATTTGCTAGAACTGGAGTTCCACAACAACTAGTGAGTGACAACAGACCCCAGTTCACAGCAACAGATTTCCAGGTATTTCTCTGTAGAAATGGCATACAAGAAGCAATGACAAATGAGAAGCTGACCCTTCAGCAAAAAATTGGCCAACTTCTTATTTGCATATCGGAATTCCATCCATGCTACAACTAACCAGACTCCAGCTATGTTGTTCTTGGGGCATCCTCTTCGCTCTATATTAGACCTGCTGCAACCAAATCTCAAGCAGACTGTGCAAGACAGACAAATCAAACAAGGCCATAAAGCAACTGACAAGGTTACACGTAGCTTTGCCATTGGACAATCAGTTCTTGCCAGGAGCTACAGAGGAAACCAGAAATGGGTTCCTGCACTAGTCAAAGAGCAGGTTCCTTGTCCTATAAGGTAGAGGTTACTCAAGGTGTCATATGGCAACGTCATGTCAACCAGTTGAGAAAATCAGGGTTGGTTAGAGCTGAAGAGATACCCACACTGCCTGTTGACTTCCCTGCTGTTGCTCCTATCAACTGTCCAGAGCGCTTACCATCTACTCAAGCAGCACAAGTACAGAGCCCATGTGCATTATCTCCATCACCTTCTGCAGAGGCTAACATTGCTGTAACAAATCAAAGAAAATTACCCTGTAAAGAGAGACGTTACCTAATTCACATACGCAAGCCTCCACAGAGACTAATTGAAAATTAAATGTATAGTTAGAAGTCAATGTTTTGATTTCTTCAAAAAAAAACGGGAATAAGTTAATTACTTCTAATTTTTAGAGGGGAGGAATTGTTATATATCAGTATAAGTGTGCATTTCAGTTCAGCTCTTGATGTCTGTTTGTGGGTTGACACCTAGTGATATGATTGGTAATGCCTTGCACATTTTGTTAGTTGTTGTTCAATAAAGACAAGAAAGAAAAAGGCACACGCTTTCTGCTCGTCCGTTCTTATCAAAGGAAAAAAGGGCAACGATAGTGTACTGCATTACTAATACATGACAAGAACTAACAGTGTTTACTAACTGGAGGACACAGATACTAGCAAGACATTGAAGGTGTTGAAAGAAATACATACTGTATAATGAAAGCTCAAATATACAGAATAAATAAAATGAAAATGTTTGGATAAAACATGTTAATGTGAGTTATTCCTTAGAGGCACAGGTATTCATGAAATTGTAAAATTTTGAAAAACCAAAAAAAAAAAACAATTTTTAACTAAAACATAATACACAGTATCTTAGTATTCTGCCAGAATATACAAGGTTTGGACTCTGGTATAGAAAAAGTTGATATACTTGTCTATATGGTGCTGATCTTTAATTTTCAAGGTGTTTTGAGAGCATATTGAGAAGAACCGAATATTGCATTTTAGGCCAAATTAATCACAATATCAATTTAAGTCCTTATTGCCCAGCCCTTTTTTAAAGCCTTCTTAGCCTATTCTGACTTACACCAAATACAGTACAAAGTTGGTTAACCATAACAAAAGTGAGCTTTCTCTAGGTGCCCTGGTTTCCTCCCAAAGACATGCCATTAAGGTGGATTGGCCCCTGATGTGTGTTTGTGGGTGTGTGTGGGCAAGTGTGTGTGTGGGTAAGTGTGTATTCACCCTGAGATGGACTGATCCCCTGTCCAGAGGAATGTTCCTGCCTTGTGCCCAATGTTTGCCTGGAATAGACACCACCGATTTTGCGACCTCTCTCATTGCGCTAAGTATCACAGTTCGCTTGGAATACCGATTTATTTGCGCAAATCCACGAGAGACACAGTGGGCCGAGGGGAGAGGGGGCGGGCCCTCCTCAATCATGCGCAAGCCTTGGAGCGCACCTTACATCCGCATAGCTATTGAACAAGAGAACTACTTACTGGGTTTAGATCATTTTTTTCTAGAATTGGCTTGAACATTCCAGTTGATTTTGTGACTTCTCTCATCGTGTTAAGAATCATTGTTCACTTGCAGGAGCGATATATTCGCGCTAATCGGAAACAGAGTCTGCGGGCCAAGGGGAGACTTTGCATTTTGGTGTGTATCTTGCCTCCGCTTTGCTAGCAATACCTTTTGGTTTATTGATTTTTCAAGTTTGTCCTGTGGGCGGAGCCACAAGGGACAGCTAGTTAATAAATAATTTTACAGAATATTGTTTTCACTTTGTTGTTATAGTTTTTTGTGTGTGTGTGTTAAACCTAGCTGTATGCATGATTTCACACTCTAGAAAAATAACATTTAAAAATGTGAAAGCACTGAATAAAATTCTATCTTCTGTCAAAGCAGCATGTCTTCTTAACCTGATATTATTGGAAGTCTATGTATTTACACTAGATATAGTAATTTTGTTAAATTTACACTTCCATGAGCTGTTCTTTGCCCCCTCTATCAATTCTTCCTGCCTTGCACCCAGTATTTGTTGGCACAGCTTCCAGCTGCCCCGTGACCCTGCTCCGAATAAGTGGGCTTAGAACATGAATAAATGGATAAGCTATTCTTGTAAAAACAGATATCCAATAAAGTACATTTTAGAGAGCAATGCTTCTCATGAAGTTCCTCAAGCTTGATTATAAAGCAGACAATATAAATATGAGTAAGTCCTCAATTAATTGCTTAGTGGTTTTATGTAATACACTGAAAGGATTTTGTATGAAGCAAGCCAATCCTTAATTTGTTTAAACACATCCTTTAGTGCAGCCCTGCAAAAAGGCAAATGTTTTCTTTGAGATTAGAATATATATATATATATATATATATATATATATATATATATATATATATATATATATATATATATATATATATATATATATTTATAATACAATGACTCAACTTGTATCTTTATTTATAACTAGGGAGCTTACCCCCTGCTCGCTTCGCTCACCAACCCCCAAACCCATGGCCTACGCTACACGCCATCCACCTCACATCTCTGCTGCTCGTGTAGGGGGAGGCTGAACACACCCCAAGGAGATGAGATCACTCCTCTGAAACCTCCTTTCAAATGGTGATAAATTGGGAAACAAATACAGTTTTTTTTACCTCCTCTTTGCTCTATCAGCTGCTGATGATCTGCATTTTGCTTGGTGCTTCAAATATTTAAAAGCCTGTACAGCAGCTGTCTTTGTCATCCACTCTTTATCTTTTATTTCCAGACCCGGACATGATTAAATGTCTTGGCACAAAGTCTTGTTTCGCGGGACGTGAGTTCTTGATATTTTAGTTTATAATTTAAAAACGGAATAAAAATCTGAAAATCTAACAACATCACATTAAAGTTCGATAAATTCTGAAAAGAATGATGCCAAACATATATATGTAGGATTTAAAGCGTGGCAAAAAAGTGACATAAAAACATCTCATAAAATCGTTGCACAAAATCATTGCACTTTTAGGCTTAGGATTTTATATATAGAGAGTAGATTACACCTATGACAAAAATTACTGTAAAATCATAAGGTCAACAATCAGGAAGGATGTAAAAAACTTTTATCATTTTTCTTTTTCTCATTCTAGATCATATGATTTTTTTAGCAGAAGGTAAATTATCTGGCAATAAATCAAACTATGGTCAAAACAAAAAATAAAAAAGTAATTCGCATTAAAGGTGAATCTTTTTCTGTAACACAAAAGGGAAATGTGCAATTGCAACCCTTAGTCAGTGAGAAGATCAAGCAACCATAAGGAGGTAGGGAAATACAGGACTCTAAATTAGGAGACATACTAGGGGCTAAACAAGCAGTTCTTCTCAGGACAGTGACAGAGTGTGGATTGACTGGTCACACAAACAGTTGAAACAAGGCTTCATGTGACCAATAATTTAATGGTTAATTTGCAGGAGCAGAACATTGATAATTCAAATGAAAACAAGAAATTTTTAAACTCTTTCACGAGTGTAATCTGGACTGTACAGGTTCCACACAAAAAAAAGGAGATTTTTCCTTAAAACGAAAAAAAAATTTAAAATGATACCAAAAAGAAACCTTTCTTAATTTGCTACATTCTGGAGGAGCAACCTCTACCGAAAAAAAACAGTGCAAGACATCACTCAAAGATGAATATTCTGACACCTAAACTTTATTGTACCAAGCGTGAAAGCAATTATGTACTGTATATAATAAAAACATTTAAATTCATTAAGAAATATTCTTTCAACAGATTTTTTTTTTAACTTTATAAGTTACAAAAACATTCAATTGAATGTGTTGATTTAATAGATCAGTAGAACCTATTGAAATTTCAGATAATCCGAAAGTAAAGTAAGAACAAACATCTAGTACAGCCTGAGATTAAGGAAAAAACAAATCATGTAGGGAAAAGTTGATGCCATTGGGTGTATCACTTGGATGTTGGAGGTAATTCTTGAAAGATTCTGGAGTTATGAGTAAGTTGTATGATTTTAAGTTATATTAAACTTTGCCTACTACAGATTGAAGGCCAGTTAATTCATTGCAGATGAGCTTTCCATTTATAGTCAGTGAGGGTAAATGTTAAATATTTCTCCTAGTATTGCTTTGTTTTATACAATGTAAAGGCAGGTTTCTTAGTATAAACTAATACCATTATGACATAACTTATGTATCTTGTAAGCGGTTTAATGGCATTTTTTTCTATGGCAGACAAAGGAGGTATTTTTTCAAACCTAAAGTAAATAACAATAAACAAATCTTGAAGTGATGAAAGAAAAATTTTAGCAACAAATTTAAATTACACAAAATATTTTTTTTATTTTTTATTTATTTATTAATTTTATTACAATCAATACATAGCAATCAAGTTTTACAAAAAAAGAATTATGCTAAGAACAGATCGATCCCCACCCTTGAGAGAGAGAGCAAGCCAAACGGTGTAAAATTTAAGGCTTTTAAAAATACCTAAATCAACAAATTCTCTGTGCCACAAAATATTTTTGACAGAGTTATATCCTTTTATATTGAGAATAGTTATGAAAATCATTAATGTTTGAAATTTCTTTTGAGGAAATTGCTACTTCATAGACATGATATACAGGAAGTGTTAGTTAAATCTTTGCGCAATGGAAAATTATGCAACCTACTCTACTTTGACTCATACAGTGTATTTATCTCAATATATACTGGCATGGGGTAAAAAGAAACGGGGGTGTAGTTCTACATTGTTTTCTGTTTAAAAAACCTTTAACAAGCCATTTTACTTTAGTTAATAAAACGCATTGAGAACTTAGCCATCAGTACAACTGGCATGATTTTGTATTCATTGAATTTGAACTAATTCAGGTTCTTTCTATATAATTGCTCATTTTGAAAAGTAACTTAAATTCCACTAAAAATTCCATTGTGTGATATTAACAGTTTAATAAATCTTGATATTACGTTTTAGACAACCTTTTTTGACCTGCATATGCCTTAAACAGTATCTTCTCTTTTGGCAGCAAAAGTCTGTCTTCACCATCTTTAAACATTTTCTTTCATATAGTTTGGAGTTATAATGAACAGTTAGTAAATGAGAGAACCAAAACTCTAAAACATGGACTGGCCACAGTCAAAGCCAAATAATCATGAATCCTATATAAGGTTTTTATTTAAGCCTACTCAAGCACCAGAAAATCAGTATTAAGGGGCCAGATGTGATTCTGGCACAGCGAGACTACCAGCCCATTTACATCTGTCCCAGTGCATCAACGTGGAGGTTCACTCAAAACAAAAGAGGAAACTCTCAGGATTGTCCGTAGAGACTTTCTTCATGAGGACAACCCTGGACACATCAGGCACATCCTCGGGGTCAAGTGAAAGGTGTGCAACAGCCCACCTGGTACCACTTGTCAAGCTTGTGATGTACAGTAGCATCGGAGACAAGATTTCCAAGGAAGATTAATTTTATTTAACATGTAGGAACATACACAAGAGTTTATTCAATAGGAGTTTATTTTTGGCACACAACTATACAGGTAGCATCTAGCAAAGAATGTACTCTGGCTGCATCTTTCAGCTTAAAGGAACACAAAGTCCTTTTCATCTAGCAGCTTCACTGTCTCGGAAGCAGCAACTGGGGTAGATGCTGTCTGGGGAACAGAGGACAGAAGAGTGAGCAATTGGCTGGCCAGGGCTTGGTCTTTTAAATGTTCTAAACATTGTGCAAGAAGCATGTTACACAGTGAGGAAGCAAAGCTGCAGCTGAATCCACAAAAGAGCTGGTTAAGAGTTTATTTGCTTCCCATTGAAACACTATTTAGGTGAGGGTTTTCGAAGGGCTGCTTGTTTCTTTGCTATTGGTTTACTGTTTAACAGAGAGCCATCTCACAGCTAAGAGAGCATCAGGGCACAGCGGCTGGCATTACATGGTAGGAATAGGAAGCAGAGGAGCTGACATCTTGAGCGACTGCAATTGCCACCTTCAAGGACGGCGAATCGGCTCGGGATACCAGTTATAATATATATACAGCAGATGCCTCAGAGGACAGTTGGGTGACCCTCACAGCACAGAGGTAAATTCCTTACCCGGCTGGGATGCCATAATAGAAGGATGGACTAAATGTGGCAATACCTGGCCAAGACGCCTTATGATTCCCATCCTGATTGGTATGCCTGAAGGTTACAGGAGCCGGCAAGGGAGGACAGCAAGGAGCAGTTCTTCCCCCACTTAATAGGTGTCAGTGTCACTCAAATAGAGTCCCAGTTTGGATAACGACAGGGCTGCATGGGAGTTGGAGTACAGATGTGCAGCCCAGTAGTGGTCCCTGGCAGATGATAGAGGGCACTGCTGGGAGAGGACCTCTCTGTTTTTCTTGACCCGGAAGTACTTCTAACTGGCCACATTACGACAGCTGAAGTGCTCCCAGGTCCAGCATAAATGGACCCCGTTTCCATAGTTTGAGGAGTTGGAGCAGGGAGCAGAGATAGGCAACACTGGAGAAGTAGCAGTGTGGTAGAGAGAGAGAGAGTGAAAAGGAGAAGAGACGAAACACCCTGTTATTTTGTAATAAACACCCCTTTTTTTAAACCCGGGATTGTTTTGTGTGTTCGTGATTTTGGTTTGGGGTTCTATGGCTGCCCCTAGCCTTCACAATATATATACAGTATATATACATAATCTTAGCAAGTCAGAGGGAGTTGGTGACATCCTAAGATGATCTCAGTCGCCTAATGTGATTTCCCCAGTGACTCAGTACAACAGTCTCTAACTCTCTCTGATAAAATCAAGCAGGTTTGGTTTTGTATATATATAAAATATGTGTTTATGTCTTCAAAAACAATTTCTCATGTTACAGCGGATTTAAAAAACCCAGCAAAGATTCACACCATCAATATGACGATGATTTGTTTATTTTTTAGGTGGGGATCCAAGAAACACACCCAGCATTGGCCCAGCTCACACACACTCCCTCACAGAGACAAAAGAGCAACCTGTAATAAAACAGAAATTAAAGAATGTATTAAACAATAATAAATTAAATATATGCAAACTACAATGAACTCACCCCAGTTTTCCTTACGGCAATATACAATAAACATGAATTCAACAATAACAAACTACTAACAAAAACCACACACTATGAAGTCCATGAAAACTGATGAAATTAAATGGTGGAGGTAGATAGTTCAGAGATCAGCACGCTGTATATGAATGTAAAGATAGTCCTACTGGTATTTCCTGATGAGATGGTGACGTGTGAATGGGATCAAGAGCACTCCTTTCTTCTCAGGACGATAACAAATCCTCAGACAGTCCTCATGCTGCAGGAAGACACCAGAGAGTCCATACACCCAAACCAGGAGACGATCCAGGACAAAACAAAAATGCACAAGTATCAAATGGGAAAGCAAACAGACAGGCAACTCCAGACACGAAACACAAAAGACTTCCCCCAGCAGCACTGCAACAATTTAAACCTCTATGTAATTACTGTTGCTTCTCGTTCTTCTTCTTTTTGGCTGCTGCCGTTAAGGGTTGCCACAGTGAATCATCTTCTTCCATATTTTTCTGTCCTCTTCATCTTGTTCTGTTGCACCCATCACCTGCATGTCCTCTCTCACCACATCCATAAATCTTCTCTTAGGCCTTCCTTTTTTTCTCTTTTTTTCACTTCTCTTTCACAATCCCCATTACTCTGTACTGTTGATCCCAAGTATTTAAACTCATCCACCTTCACCAACTCTACTCCTTGCATCCTCACCATTCCACTGACCTCCCTCTCCTCTCTAGAGCATATCTCCACCTCTCCAGAGTCTCCTCAACCTGCTCCCTACTATCGCTACAGATCACAATGTCATCAGCAAACATCATAGTCCACGGGGACTCCTGTCTAATCTCATCTGTCAACCTGTCTATCACAATTGCAAATAGGAAAGGGCTCAGAGCCAATCCCTGATGTAATCCCACCTCCACCTTGAATGCATCCGTCACTCCTACCGCAGACTTCACCACAGTCACACTTCCCTCGTACATATCCTGTACAAATCTTATATACTTCTCTGCAACTCCTGACTTCCTCATATAATAGCACAACTCCTCTCGAGGCACCCTGTCATATGCTTTCTCCAGGTCCACAAAAACGTAATGCAACTCCTTCTGACCTTCTCTATACTTCTCCATCAACACCCTCAGAGCAAACATCGCATATGTGGTGCTCTTTCTTAGCATGAAACCATACTGCTGCTCACTAATAATCATCTCACTTCTTAGCCTAGCTTCCACTACTCTTTCCCATAACTTCATGCTGTAGCTCATCAATTGTATCCCCCTGTAGTTACTACAGTCCTGCACATCCCCCTTATTCTTAAATATTGGCACCAGTACACTTCTTCTCCACTCCTCAGGCATCCTCTCATTTTCCAAGATTCCATTAAACAATCTGGTTAAAAACTCCACTGCCATCTCTCCTAAACACCTCCATGCTTCCACAGGTATGTCATCTGGACCAACAGCTTTTCCATTCTTCATCCACTTCATAGCTGTCCTTACTTCCTCCTTGCTAATCCGTTGCACTTCCTGATTCACTATTTCTACATCATCCAACCTCTTCTCTCTCTCGTTCTCTTCATTCATCAGCCTCTCAAAGTACTCTTTCCATCTGCTCAACACACTCTCATCACTTGTGAGTACGTTTCCATCTTTATCCTTTATTACCCTAACCTGCTGCACATCTTTCCCAGCTCGGTCCCTCTCTCTAGCCGATCAGTACAAGTCCTTTTCTCCCTCCTTAGTGTCCAACCTCTCATACAACTCATCATACACCTTTTCTTTAGCCTTCGCCACCTCTCTCTTCACCTTGTGCCTTATCTCCTTGTACTTTTGTCTAATTTCTGCACCTCTCTGACTATCCCACTTCTTCTTTGCCATCCTCTTCCTCTGTATACTCTCCTGTACTTCCCCATTCCACCACCAGGTTTTGTTTTCCTCCTTCCTCTGTCCAGATGTCATGCCAAGCAACCTTCTTGCTGTCATACCTTATTACATCTGCTGTAGTTTCCCAACTGTCTGGTAATTCTTCACTACCACCCAGTGCCTGTCTTATCTTCTCCCTAAACACAACCTTGCAGTCTTCCTTTTTCATCTTCTACCATTTGATCCTTGGCCCCGCCCTCACTCTCTTTCTCTTCTTGATCCCCAACGTCATCCTATAGACCACCATCCTATGCTGCTTAACTACACTTTCCCCTGCCATTACTTTGCAGTCTTCAATCTCCTTCAGATTGACTGTTCTGTATAGGATGTAATCTACTTGTGTGCATCTTCCTCCACTCTTGTATGTCACCCTATGTTCCTCCTCTTCTTAAAATACATAGTCACCACAGCCATGTCCATCCTTTTGGCAAAATCCACTATCCTCTGACCTTCTTCATTCCTCTCAGTGACATCATACCTACCCACCCTTGTCTCCTCTGTTCCCTTCACCAACATGTCCATTGAAATCCGCTTCAATCACCACTTTCTGTCCTTTGGGTACACTGTTCATCACTTCATCCAACTCACTCCAAAATCACTGTTGCTTAATGGATCAATAACTTCCCTTTTTGTTAATTCTATCAGCATTGTTGAAAAGGTTAAGATTTAGATAGGGTGAGAAAACATAGATATCTTTCTCAAAATGTTTTATTCAATTCTTAGCTATGGGTTGACACAGCCTATTCCAATAACACTCACAATTAAGTAGGAACCAACCCTGGATATCCACCATTACAGCGTCCACTCAAGCACATACCCACACCGTGCTAGTTTAGAACCACCAGCTAACTTAACACTAGAATTACCAGAGCCTACGAAAAAACTCGTAATTCCGTCCCACCTTAAACTGCTTCTTAAATCCCTTCACACCTCTCCGCCAGCGTCCTTTGTCTTCTAAATGTACTGATAAAGAGAAGCCGGCTATTCCATCCCCCCACCAATTTAGAACGTGCACGAACTTCTCTCAGCTCATTCCTTGATTGAGTATCTGGGAGTGAAGTGGAGTTTTAGAGTGGAAATAATAGATCGTTGTTTGGAACACACGCATTTCATGTCTGTTCCGTTTCTAGAGTAATCTGTGTCAACACATTGTTAAAACAGAAACTTTTTTATATTCTAGTAGTAGATGACAAAATGTAGGCATAAACTATATCATGTATGAAGCCTGAAGTCCAAATAGCAAAGAAACATTTTCACAAGAATAACACAATTGCACTTTTATTCAAACATATAACTGCAGAAACAAAAAGCCGCCTTAACATGCAACATTGACACCAGTTTACTGTCACTGATTCCGTGGCTCAATAGACTCAGCCTCCGCTTGGGAATCAAGGGGTCGCGGGTTTGATCCTGCACCCCTCCGTTTTGAGAAGTAAACTGCTCTTGTCTTACTGTTTTAGAATAAAAGCATACTTTTGATTTCAGTCTGTAACAGCCGGTGCAGTTTATGATCCTTGTAAAGGTTAGCTTTTTTTTTTTATTCACTTTTCGCTCTCTCAGTCGCGTTCAGAATCAATCCATACAACCCCATCTGACACGGCTGTTTTCACTAAAGACGCGCTATAGCTCTGCAGTGTACCACGATGCATACTAACGCACAATCACCCCGGTTCTGACACACAAGCGCTGGCGAAGCTGCCTTCTTCGTATCTCACCGTCACTTGCTTTTCGTTTTATTGAGTGTTCCTGCCAGTCCCCGCATGTTGCTGTATGCTTTTTCTTTTGTACTACAGGACATGTAGAGGAAAGAATGGTAAAGACCAGTAACTTCGGCGCTATATGCAATCATCAGACACTCCCCATCTGCCCGTGTCGTTCAAGCACAGGAACATATATTGGTGTAAAAGTATAACAAAAGTGCACTTTTTCCATCGCCTTTTCCTGTAAGAAGCAGTGTACACACTTCTCTCTATCCAGCATACAGCAACATGCGGGGACTGGCAGGGACACTCAATAAAACTGAATAAAAGAAAATCAAGTGACGGTGAGATACGAAGAAGGCAGCTTCGCCAGCGTCTGTGTGTCAGAACCAGGTGGGGGGGGCGTTAGTATGCATCGTGGTACAACTCAGAGCTACAGTATAGCGCGTCTGTATTCTGTTTCTTTTGTACTCGAGGGCACGCAGAGGAGAGAATAGTAAAGAGCAGTAAGTTCGGCGCTATATGCAATCATCAGACACTCCCCATCTGCCCGTTGTTTTGTTATACTTTTCAATACTTTTATACTGCTCAAACGGGCATGCTCAAAAAATACACGTGTAATGCCACGAAAAGTGCACGCAGACACTTCATTTCGCAAACAAAACAAGTGCACTTTTATTCAAAACTACCTGTATAACCGAAGAAAAAAGAAAGCAAGTTACAGTAGGCGATTGATACGACACCTTGCATGGTGCAATGCTAAGAAGTGCTGATTTTCATTCCGTGCTATATGAAATCATCACATTCAAATATTAACAGTTCCCACACACCCAAGGACCGTACTTCCTACATTTACGACACGTGTACTTGTTGCAGTGTACACACCTCTCTGTGCTATGGTTTCTATTACACTGAATGAGCACCTGACACTGTACTTTCTTCCCTGGGGGAAGGTCCCGCATCAGAGAATTTCCAGTTCCTGCATAAATTTACACCCGATCTGACGCTGTTCGTTTTCAAATAATATTGCATTAGTGCGATTATATTTTCACATATATTGTCTCTTTCTTTCAGGTGTGTAATAGAAACCACAGCATAGAGAGAAGTGTGTACACTGCTTCTTACAGGAAAAGGCGATGGAAAAAGTGCACTTGAATGCACCGGCTGTTACAGACGGAAATCAAAAGTATGCTTTTATTCTAAAACAGTAAAACAAGAGCAGTTTACTTCTCAAAACGGAGGGGCGCAGGATCGAACCCGCGACCCCTTGATTCCCAAGCGGGGCTGAGTCTATTGAGCCACAGAGTCAGTTACAGTAAACTGGTGTCAATGTCGCATGTTAAGGCGGCTTTTTGTTTCTGCAGTTATATGTTTGAATAAAAGTGCAATTGTGTTATTCTTGTGAAAATGTTTCTTTGCTATTTGGACTTCAGGCTTCATACATGATATAGTTTATGCCTACATTTTGTCATCTACTACTAGAATATAAAAAAGTTTCTGTTTTAACAATGTGTTGACACAGATTACTCTAGAAACGGAACAGACATGAAATGCGTGTGTTCCAAACAACGATCTATTATTTCCGCTCTAAAACTCCACTTCACTCCCAGATACTCAATCAAGGAATGAGCTGAGAGAAGTTCGTGCACGTTCTAAATTGGTGGGGGGATGGAATAGCCGGCTTCTCTTTATCAGCACATTTAGAAGACAAAGGGCGCTGGCGGAGAGGTGTGAAGGGATTTAAGAAGCAGTTTAAGGTGGGACGGAATTACGAGTTTTTTCGTAGGCTCTGGTAATTCTAGTGTTAACAGACTTTGTCTTTGGTAATGTGGGATGAAACCACACAGACTCAGATAAAATGATGATATGAACCCAGAACAAAAGATCCATAGAGCAGCAGTGCAACAATTGCATTCCAATGCCTTCCTACTAAGAAAACAGCAATTTTCAATATGCATAATTTCCTGTTCTCCTGTAATTCCAAAAGGTACTTCTCCATCAATTTTTGGAAAGTTATTTAAATTCCCATGATCAACATATTGTCTTATCTTATTTGATTAGGTAACACTGCATTGTTTGAAATATCACAATTTTGTGGCCTTTAGCAAACTCCAGTCAGTAAAGTCTGTTTCACATTGCAGGGCTTTTCTAGTAATTTCAGTCATAGCAGTCAGTTGCCTAATGTAACATACCTATCAACTCACTCCAACTAGTCTGCAACTTGCTCCAATAAAATCAGATAGGTCTGATTTTGTCTATGGTGTGTTGGGGCAGGTTCTTTATGCACAAGAGCTGACAAACAATGAATACTAATCCAGAAGTACAATGCATAGAATAGGAATAAGGAATATAGATGTTTTGAACCTAGCAAACAGAAGAGAAACTTGTCTGTCTCATTTCTCATGTTTTACGTTCTGAAATGGAGTGGAAAAAATAAACAAAAGGCTAAAACTGTGTGGTATCATAGGTCCACGGCTCAGAAAGAGGGCCTTTTTTAATAAATAAATAATTAATTGTCTGGCTCATTCTCTGTGGGTGTGTGTGCTCACACAGCTGTGGGAGGTTGGTGGAGTAGTTGAGGCAAGACACACCAGCACTTGAGGGTGTGTTCTGTCCCAATTGCTTCATCGGTTTCCGGCAGTGCATGATTGATATACTGAGCCCATGGAGGCCTACAAGAATGAGCCGGCACAAAAAAAGAGGGGAAATAAAAGACAGATCTGAAACAAAGAGAAAAATTGAAGAAACAAAAAAAGACAGGAAAACAAGGAAAAGAACAAAAGGGGAGATTGGAGAAAGGAGGTTAAAGGAAGGAGAGTGAAGCAGACAGGAGGTGAGCAAGCAATAGCTGGTGCAGGAGTGAGCAGTTGAGAGAGAACGAGTTCAAGTGTGAGAGAATGCAGACAGCCATGAGAAGGATAGCCCTGGAGAGAGCGTGTGGCTGACAGTCGGGGCCGTGGTGGTGGATCGCTCTAGCAGAGCGTTTCAGAGAGCTAGTGCAACCAGTAGGTGTGTTGCTTACCGCATAAGTCCAGGAAGGCAGTAGGAGTGGGCGATAGAGGTTCACATAGGGAGCCTTTCTGTGTCCATGGATGGGAAGGACCCAAGCCTGGGTCCAGATTGCGAGCCCTGTTGTTGAGCCATGGAAATGGCAAGGACCCAGACCTGTTGACCATAGTTTGATGGAAGGCTGTCTGTCAGGTAGGCCTCTCTTAAGCTGCAAGGACTGGTCAGGATAAGCTGAGGAGCCGTCATTTTGAACAAACTGAAACAGGGCTCATATTTTAATAGACAGTGTCCTGCACAGTTTTTAGCCTTGTTTTAATGGAATTATTTATTGGGATTTTGACCTTCACTAGCACCTCTATTTTATTGGATTATTTATTTATTGAACCTTTTGCACTGCACTTAATGAGCACTTTCTGTTGGAATGTTTTTGATAAAAGCATTTTATGCACCTACCCCTTACTTCGTGTTGTGCCCTCGTCTGCCAGCTAATCCTGTTATGTTATCAACAGTTTCGGGTTCAAGAGGTTAACTAAAACAGGAGTGGGAGAGTGGAGCTGACCCACACTATCACAGACTACAGCTGTACTTACCATACCTGTTAAACTTTTGTACTGGCTCCATTAGGCAGCACATATTTGGCCACAATATGGATGAACATGGCTGTACTGGAAAGTCAGCAATAAGTTAGTAAACTAGACATGGGCAGTGATCGTCAGTCATTTAAATTGACATGGTTTGGCAATGAGATCAGTGACTGTGGTTGGCAAATCTAACACACCCAATAACTTGAAGTCATGTTATGTGACATTGGCTTAAATCTGAATAATATTGCATTTTACCATGTTACTTTTGAGTTATACTGTTGCTTTACTTTATAAAGTAGCTAATCATTGTACACTCTGGAAAAAAAATTGTATAAATTAATTGATTTTAATTTTAATTTAAGTTGTTTAATTAATTAGAGTGATCTGTGCCAAGCTTCAAAATATAAGGGTCTGCTTGATTAATTTAATATCCTTGCTGGGAAAAACATAAAAAAAATTTCTGTGTGTGATCATGACTGGACTTATGCTTATCCATTTATTAATATGGAAATGCATTGTGAAAACAGAACTTAACTAAGCAGCCTCCCAGGCTTTACCCTGACGGAAACTAACAAATTTCACTAAGATTGCATCAGTTAGCTAATTTCTCACGCTTATGTGTATATGCATTTTGCTAAGATTTTTCAGTATTTCAGATTCAACATAGCATATTTATGTAAATTGTGGAATGGTGATGCTTGGCAACTGAAAAGTATTGGGACATTCCTCAGGTCACCTCATTAATTTCCTTTTTAAAGTTAAAGAGAAGGGTTAATTATGCATGTACAGACCCAGCATAAGTTGATAATGACTTGTGGCTTTCTTTTCTCTCTCTGGCATGTGTTATGGCCCCATTTCCTTCCTGGTTGGCAGTGTTTTTGTGTCTAGGATTCTATTTGTAACTGTGCATATATGGAGGCAGAAAGGACATACTGACCAGATTACTTTTTGTGGGTTGCAGCAGAACAGAAAACAGACACGTGTGAACGAATATGTCAAAATTAATTGTGGACATTATGCAAATTGCCTATGCAGAGGATAAAAGTATTTTACATTGAGTAACATTCTCCTTCATTTTGCTACCTTAGGCAGATTTTGATGTTATCAACTTTTATTTATTATGTTCCAATTACTTAGGTCCAGGTTTTCTTCCTTATTTTTCTATCTTCAGTAAGGTCAGTCCTTAAGACAAAAGGGGTTCCAATATCCTCTGCACTGCATTAAAAACTTCTTTATGCATTTTCCTGCTAATTTTCTCCAAACTTTAATCAATTATCACTCCTATATGCCAGTTTGCCTAAGGCCCCCTGCAGAAGTATGTATGTATCAGTGGGCTCATTCTTTGCACCTAGTGCAGCTAATTAAGGCTATGAACCTCCTGTGAATTGGTTAAGTTGATTGAAGAATTTTATATTATTAAAAAATCATTTCAAATAGACCAAAGCCTCAGAAATAAATAGGATTGTCATTGTAGTGTTTTCTGCCTCAGGGTGACTTTCTTTGTTGGTTATTTTTCAGATAAAACATCTAAGGAGACTCCTGTAACCAAACAGTGGCCTAAGATTCTGCTTACAATATTACTAATTTTGTCCCTGGCAGCCAATGTAGTTCTAGCAGTGTTCTGTAAGTATGAAGTTGATTTATTAAGTTGTTAATACTATTAATGATTGTTGTTTCACTCAGTTGCCGGTGCTTCTATGTCACAAGACAACTTAGACCATAGCTGAATTTCCAGCATGTCTGCATTTTGTCTAGTGTGTGCATTTTCTTACTAGGTTTATAAACCTTTCCTCCTTCAGCTTTACTAAAATGTGTGTGTGCATGTAGGTGTAAGCATGCACTGACTTACCATACATATACTTTTCCTGCCTTTTGGCCATTGCTTTTTGAAGATTCCAGTTATTTATAAAGAAGAAAAGCTGGGTTTGAAAGATGGATTAGTGGAATTTATTTTAAATTAAGCTTTTACATGAGATACTATTACTACATTTGGGTATTTGGAGCATAATTAAGCAAAATCATTTTGTGTGCTCACCATCTTCATCTATGAGTTCTGTTAGCACATATATTCTTGGTGTAAATTAACTTTGTAGCAACAATTTTAACTGTGAAAACTACAAGCCATGCATTTGTGGTTCAGCAGGTTATTTTTTCAAGTAAAGCTATTATATAAATTAACCAGTAAATGGATGTTCTTCATAATTAAGGTCTTTTAGTATCAGAAGGAAGCTTCTCTTATTTATGATCATTGACTTTGATCACAAAGCATTTGTTCTTTCATGTGTAACAGATAGGGGGCACTATCGCTTCCTTGAACCCCTGTCCACAACTCCAGACACCAGGTAAAAGTCTAATAGTTGACTTTATTTAAATGCCACAGTGCACAAAGCACCCTCTCCTCCACTATACTCATACAATCACAATACAATAAATCAATCCTCCATTCCCAGACGCATTGCCACCCTTCCACCCACCTCAGCTCTCCGTGTGGGAGCTTCCACAGTCCTTTAATATTCCCTGACCCAAAAGTGTTCCCAATCCCCAGTCCGTGTGATCCTGTATTACTTCCGGGTCAGGTAAAAAGTTCTTTTCTTCACCCCGGAAGCCCGTCGCCCTTCCTTTGACGAACTTCCGGGTTATAGGGCACAAATAAGTCTTCGGTCCTCTCTGCAATTCCCTCTTGCGGCCCCTGTGGTATCCAGCAGGGTCATGTATAAAAACTACAAAGTCCATGACTCCCTGCTGGTCTTTGGGGCACCTCCATACTGCAGGGAGGGCTCCATCTGGCAGCCTGGGGGTATGGGCCAGGATGACAAGCCGGCCATGTACCATACATGCTAATTCCTGTGTCAATGAAAAAATTAAGATCCAAAAACATTTTGAACCTAGTCTCAACCATCAGTTTCCCATTTCAATGCAGTTAGCAGCTTTTACATGTTTCTTTTTTTCTGAAAACATAAAAATATTTCATGTTTTCTTAGCCCTTGTTGAACTGTACGCAACTTGCCCCTTAAACTTATATCTCCTTTAAAGCTGTAAATATCATAAACCATTCTTCAGCAAGCACTTTGAGCTTACATGCTTATTAAACGCAAGTAATGCAATGTTTACATCTGTAATGCTTTACAGAGAAAACAATAATGGTCATTGGAAATTTACAAACCGCAGCATAATGAAACTGCAGTCTCATGGTGACAGTGGCAATGTGTGTGCAGCATGCTAGAAATTATATTTGCCAGCTCAGTAGTGGGATCTGAAGGTGAATTAATTAATTACAATAACTTGATACTGCCTCTAGTAACACTGGATTTAAGTGGACGATTAGTGTTTGATAATTTCCTTTTTTACTCTTTGTTAGGTAGATGATTTTGAAATATAAGCCTCTACTGTAGACATGGCAATTTAACCCATTATCAGAAAATGACTTTTACTTTGGATGAGCTTTAGTAGCTGTGACTTGGTGGTTTTTGGGACATGTACCACTGGTACACTCTAAGAGCAAATCTGGCTTATTAAATACATTTTTCTCAATAACCTAAACAGATTTTTCTGAGCTTCTGCTATAGGTCAAGGTAAGAGTTTTTATCTTTTCAATCTGAAATTGACCAACTCAGTACTATTTTTTTATACAAATAATTCTAATGAATATAAAGAAACCTTTGATTGGCAGTCCTTTGTCTGGGTTGAATAATATTTTGCTCTACTTTCCCCTTTTGTATTATTGATATTCATCCTTTGTCAGAATGCCTCAAACCTCACAGACTTACCACTGTTTATAAAGTGTTGAACCATATAACTGCTCTCCACCTTCTCTTCTACATTTATAAACTCGGGCAATTAGGTGTAGTAAAAGACAAGCAGGAGTTAAGTTACAATTTAAATAATGTATTATTGATAATATTCATAAATACTAACAATATGCAGAATATATTTGAATATTGGCAACCATACAACCTGATAAATGGTGATGTGCAGTTTCAAGCGGCACACAGACTTGTTAGTTACGTAAAATGTCTCTAGTTAAGGCATCATTTGTGGTCAGCTTTCTACAGAACAGGCTGCATGCCTCTCTCAATAAGGCTGCCAAGCTGTGCTCTTCATTGTGTTGTCCTTTTCAGTTCATGCTGTGAGATGATCTTTCATCAGTTTGGTAAGCGAGAGAGAGTGAGGTAAAGCAAGCACATTTATAGGTTTTCTGTCCAACCCCTAGAGCCAATAGGGTGTTGTGGTACTTAAAGGCTTTTGATACAAGACAGTTCCAAACAGCCATACAATCTGGCTTTCCTGCGGGGGCTGAATGAGAGTCCTGCAGAGAAACACTTACCAAACTTGTTTGAGGCACTTTCCCCTAATCCTGTTGTAAAATTACAATGAGACTCAGTCCTTAAAGGGGGAAAGTGGTACTTAACCATCGAACCATTGCTGTTATTATCAATAATGTAACACTAATATTACATTGCTTTGTATAAGTTACAAATAAAGACATACAAAATATTTATCAACTTGTAAGCAAAATTTCACATCACAACACAGTGATATTTAGTACTTGGATTTTTTTTGGATTTTTTAAAATTTATTTTGGTCCTGAAATACAAGGGTAATCTGTGTTTCACAGAAGCTCAGAATAAACCTCCCATATAGATTATGTTTATATTTAAATGTATTTCTTGCACAAGCTAAAGTAAGTAAATACTGCAGTGTTATTACCAAAACATCCTGCCAATGCTTGACAAGTATCTAGTTTGGGACCTTGGGTGCTGTTTCTCTGCTCTTAGCAGATGATATTGTTCTAGTGGTCTCATTAGAGTTTGATCTCCACCATGCACTGGAACAATTAGTATAGTACAGTTAGAATGTTTCTGCTGTCTTACAGTTGAAACTATACTTTATCTCTGTATATAACGTTGTAGCCACTAGATGGCAATAAGTGACAGGAATACATGAAAAAAAGAAAAGAAAAGCAAGCATGGAAAATAAATTGATTTATTTGGGATATAAGATTTTGTGTATCATCTGACATTACTATATTTGAACTTAACTACTGTATAGGATTCATTTACAATCAAATATGGCCATTTAATCTTTTAGTTTGCGCTGATATATATAAAATGGCTTCCATTTTTTCAATTTTTTTTTTATTTTTGATATATTGCATGGCTTTGTACAGTTCACAAAGCAATCTGTATTTGTAATTGTTTTTCAAAAAACAATTATAATGTTTTCTCTGTTTTGTGTTGTTTTGGAACTCAAGCAAATCACTAACAACTTCTGACCATGAATCATGCACAAATATTGCATGTAAAATTTTGACATTTTTCCAATCAGATGAACAACAATGTGCAGCTAAAGATACTTTAAAGATTATTTTAAATATTCTTGAATAAAATAAATAGTACTTAACTTGTATTTTTTAATAACATTAATGCAATTGTTGCTGTATAACCATGAAAACATTAGAACAATTGTAGCAAGAACAGGTCATTCAACAAAGAAATTCATCCATCCTATTCACCTAAATTCTCCAAAATAACATTGAGTCAAGATATGAATGCCCCTAAAGTATTCTCATAGTTCTATGTTTAATGAAAAAGTTTCCAACATTTGTTTGAAATCTGCCCTTAACAAGTTTTCAACCATGTTCCAGTGTTCTTGTTGAAAAGTATATTTTAAAGTAACAACTGGGATCCATTTTACTATTTCCCTTCATATGCTTAAACATATCAATCATGTCAACTCTTAATTGCTATTTGTATACACTGAAAAGGATCAATTCCTCCAGTCTCTCCTTATAGCTCATACCTCTCACTCCCAGAATCAGCCTAGTCATTCTCCTCTGGAATTTCTCTTACCACTTCTACATCTTTTTTGTAATATGGAGACCAAAACTGTACACATGACACTAGTTGAAGAGTCATCAGTGAGTCATATAACTTAAACATAACCACCCTTGACTTGTATATGTCACACCATGTTATATAACATAACATTCTATTAGCCTCCTTGATAATTGCTTTACACTATCTTGATATAGACAATAGTGATTCCGTAATGACTTGTAGGTCCTTCTCAAATGATGTACTTTCAATTTTCAGACCTCCTATTGTGTATTTAAATCTAACATTTCTACTTCCTACCAAAAATAGCTTACATTTATTTAGAAGTTCCTTCTAGCTGATTCTACATTATTTGGCCTTCCATCTTGTTTGGTATTATCTACAAACATAACCATTTTATTGATTATATTATTGTCTAGGTCATTTATGTAAGTTAAATCTAGGAGAATCCTTAGCAGTGATTCCTGAGGAACACCACTTTTAACATCAATTAATTCTGAAAAATGGACCCTAGAGCTTAAACCACTTCTTCCTATGTTTGGGCCAATATTGTACCTATCATCTGCACCTTGAATTCAAAATGGTTTTAATTTGTTCACTAGCCTTTCATGTGGTACTATCAAAAGCCTTTTTAAAAAATGATAAATGATATATGCACCTCTCTTACTGTATTCTTTTGTTGCTTCCTATTAGGATTCTAGTATATTAGTGAAACATGACTTCCCATCTGAAATCCATGCTATTTGCTAATACTTTTTTTAGACATGTGCTGCTCAATTTTTTACTTAATAATTACCTAAATTAATTTATTTGTGATGCATATTAAGCTTAATGGCATATAATAATTTGGATAAGCCTGGTCACAATTTTTATATAACATGATAATACTTAATACCTTATAGTGTTTAGAATGTCTCCAGTGTGCTTAGATTTTTGAGAAATATGTGTCACGGGCTTATATATTGTAAGTGCTTATTAACTTCCTTAAGCACTTGAGGATAATGTTATCTGTTCCTGATGAATTTTTAGATTTCAGCTTATTTTACCTAAATAGTGCTTGTCCATCTATAATTTCCATGTCCATCTCCTTTGTAGCCCCTTTTACTTTTGAGAGGTTATCCACTTCTTCACATGCATAAACTTCAGCAACATGCATGTTCAAAGTATTTTCTAGCTCTGCTTTACCAATTTTAATACTCTTCACCTCCTCCTTGACCACTTTTATGCTACTAAATTATTAATATTATCTCTTTGTGTCTTCTTTTGCCTTTTGTGAAATATTTCCCTCCTGCTGCCTTCTAATCTTCCTCAGATCTTTTTTGTCTTTATACTCATGCTCCCATATGCCATGTGGTTAGCAATGGAGTTGTTAATCTAATATGCCTTATATAACTGATTGTTCCTTTGCAACTTCATTATTAGCTCCTTATTTATCCACCCAGAGTTCTCTTTAATTTCTTTATGCTTCTAAATTTTGGAGTAAATTTATCCTGCATTATACACATTTCCTCTACTGTCTCCACAGTTAAAAGATAATGCCAATTTACAGTATCTAATTTATGAGACTCAATCCCCAATGATATCGAATCTAGACATCCTTACTAAGCCATGTTTTATCTAATTGAAGAAGACTTTCACTCAAATCCTGTTTTACATACGTACATGGTGACTACCCCACTCCCCACATCTATTTTGTTCTTAATACTTTCAACATTAAGGCAAGCATTTTTAAATTTATTACTTTGTTTACTTTGGCTTTTTGAAAGTGTGCTAGAACTTTAAATGCTAACTTCTATATTTGTATTCATACCATGCCATTTCTTTATTTGAAGTTATAAACTTGACCTGTTTTAAACTACCTGCCAAAACAAAACTCTACTAACCCTCCGTCCTACATAATGAGTTCAGTCAATAATCTCCTCAGTCTTATCTAGATTAACACATGGCTCAGACAAATCTTCAGAGCAAACCACCTCGTCAATTCTGCATCTCAACTTGGCAGCAAACCCTTATATTTGAATTGGAGAATGGAAAGCCTGCCATCAGCCTATATACCCTACATGTGAGGTCTCCTACCTCTTCACCTGGTGAACAACACACCATATGAGACTCTAGAGCAAATCTGTGCCTCAGTCCTCCTAATTACCATTTCCTCCACTATTACTACTTTGTCTTTCTTGCTGTCTTTGAGGTGACCTGTTGGTGTTCCTCATCCCTACGTATCACCTCAGAGTTATTACATCCGCCATCAAGCTTTGCCAGGTCCTGTAAATAGTTGAACACCTCAAACTTTGGGGTTGATACCCAGTGTGCACCTCTCGCCTTGAATTTAGTTCCAACTGTCACCCACCTGTTTTCCACCTTTCAGACCTGAGGTCTCCTCCCACACCTAAATGAAATCTGGGCAAGCACTATCAATAATTTACTACAGTGCATTCCAGCAATCTTCTCCTCAGTTCAACAATCCTGAGCTTGAGGTGCTGGAGCAGCTGGCAACTTCCAGAGTGTGATAGCTGGTCCGAGCACCATCAGACAGACACCACCACTTTAAAGAACACACGTTTATTAACAAGAATAAAGTCTGCACAACACACAGTGCTCCCAGCACCAATCACCCTCAATACGGGCCTTTCTGCCAATGTCCGTGGGCTGCCTTTCTTCTTCCTGTCCCTGGATATTTGTCCTGCTCCAGCTCCTGACTCTAGCTCCACGACTGTAGGAAGGCGGTCCCTTTTATAGTCACCCAGATGTGCTCCATTTGCTCGCTGACATACCCCCGGCAGCACTTCCTGGTGTGGTGGAAGTGCCACATGAACACCCGGAAGCACTCATGGCGTCCCTGGAAGGTCCTTCCTCCACCTTCCCAGGTGTGGCGGAAGTGTCGATCTCCCAAAGCTCAACGATGCTCGGGGCGCCCCTGGCGGTGGCCACGGGCCCCAATGGGCTTGAGCCTCCTTGCCTCCCCGTGGTCTCCTCCTTAACTAGCGCAGTTGCCCCCTCATGGCCCGGGAGACATATAGATCACCTCCCGGTCCTTCCAGGGGTCCTGGCTGGGTCTGGCCCCCAGCCTCCTGCCACACTGCCCCATCGCCTGCTGAGACCCATCAGGCGCAGCGGCCCATCCCACGGAGGCAGGTCTTCCATGAAGCGGGTCCAAATAGCATTTGTCCAGGGTCCAGTCCTGCAAAACAGTAAGCAGAAACAGGGGCAGAGACGTTGCCTTGATGCCACTGCCTGGCGTCCTCCATTAAGCCAAAGGGCCAACACTCCCCCCTTCGGCCAGCAACCTGGCAGCCGAAACTTCGGCACTCACTCCACGTCCTTTGTGCCCTTTTCATTGGGTTGTTCAATGGGACTTCTTGTATTCCTGTCTTCCCCGCTAACCCCGGGACTTCCCTCTGCACCCGCAGGGGGCTCACATCTTTCTCTGTGGGAAGATCTGGCCTTATAGCTCTGGTTCCTTCCTTTCCTCTGGGGCACCCTGACGGTTTGAGTCTCCCTACGGGAAAGGAAGAGAGCCCTGACCGTCTGAGCCCCTGTGGAGCGGAAGGGAGACTGAGTCTGGCCTTGGGAGTAGGGCACTAAGACCTGTAGCACTCGTGGGCCAGCGTCTCAGCTCCACTCCCACCATGCGATCAGCCCTCCGCATCACATCCACTATTGGAGATACAGCTACTCAGTCACCGGAACCACGTGATACCGGGACACATTCGCTCACATCTCCATTTCTTTTTATGGTATAGGACACACTTACCAGCACTGCCACGATCCTCTGGCCAGAGATTCCAGTGTCGTACGACTCCGCCCACTCTCGTACCATCTTCTGTGGCGAGATCACCTTCCTCTCCAGCTCCACTATCCAGTCTCGAAGGCCGTATAACACCTGCGAAAGAGACTCAGCGAACCAAAGGGAAACCTCCAGATCGCGCAAAGCAGCAAGCCAAAACAGAACATCAGCCGGCAGAGTACTTCCCTGTAGATCGGTCCTATGCACCATCTGTGCCCCATGGAGCTTCTTTCTTTGTCTCGTCAAGTCCTCCCCCGGCCCAGGATGGATGTTTGTCGGTCCCGTCTCTGACCAATCATCAACGGGAACACGACACACACCATTCAATCCCTTGCCTGTCACAGGGAGGGACTTCCGGTTCGCTGTAATGTAATACATGTTCTGCACATCAGCAACGACTGAGATACTGTAAGCATTTCTCTTGCTTTAATAATTTCATTTTTTGGTATTATTATCTTTTTATGCATGGCTGTTTTTTCAGAAATTAGCACCCATGGATGTCTCACTTGCAAAGATTTAACTGTTAAAGTTATGTATAAGCAGGCAACTGCCAAATTCTATGATGATTTTAGTTTTCATGTTGTGTTACATAGTTGGATGGCAGGGTGTCACAAAAAGCATTTGCCACATGTACGTATGTGAGTATGTAAGTATGTTCAGACACTGAACATGGAGAAAAGATGGCTATAACCAAGCCTGTGAAATGAAGTAAGATCATGTTCAGCAGAGGATCATTACATGAGAAGACAAACAGATCTAAATCACCAAAGCCCAAATCACATGGACTCTTGGTCATGAGAGGAAAGCAATCATTCTGAGAATGAAAGAAGCTAAAATAATAATAATAATAAAGTATGAACACAAGGTTTGTTTTTTTTACAGAGTCATGCTGTTATTTAGCGTGTTGTGCTAATGACATCAGATATTGCAGCACCTGTGACCACATCTCTGGCAACCAGGATGCATTCTAGAAACTGACTTCATGAAATAATAGCACAAAATGAACAGAACAGAATGACACTAAAATATAAATAAACATTTTTTTCTAATGAAGGAAAAATAGTCAGTCCTACCCATAAATGTACTACAAGAATATTAAGGTTTCTTCACTAGACCTTGGAATAAAAATACATTTATTTTGTAAGGACAGAATTGGCAACAGTATTAGAGTACATCTATGACTTGTATTGTGTGCAATGTAATGGATCTTTATTGTATTCAATTCACTCCTCACCGTTATAACTAGTAAAGGTTGACAGATAACCTTGGTGTAGCAAATGGCCCAGCTCTAGACACAAGGTTTTGACTAAAGAATTTACAACTGTTTTTGAAAAAGTGCTGCTTTTTTATTTCAAAGGACAAGGCTAGTTAAACATTCATTGTATAGTTTTTGACCGATTTAATGTAATACTGTATATACTTAATCTGTAGTGAGTATTATTTTCTTTGGATTCAGAAGACACTTTTGATAAAATTGTATGAAACATGTTATTTGTCGTACTGTATAGGCTTAGAGTTAGCCTTATAAGAATAGAGTGAAATTTTTTTTAACATAAATCCTCATGCATCCATTACTACAAATTACACAAACTCTGACTATTTTGCTTTTAAATGTAATAATAATAATAATAGTAATAATAATAATAATACATTTTATTTATACAGCACCTTTCCCATGCTCAGGGTGCTTCACAGAGCCACAGAAAGAACAGCAGGGTATATGTTAACATTGGATACAAATATTTTCTGCATAGAACAATAGAACACATAAATAAAGGATATAAAAAGCAATAAATGAAAAAAGAGAAAAAATAAATAAACCAGAGTAAAATACTAAATTCAATACTATAACACGCATACAAATTATCCTGAGCATCTGGACAGAAAGGTAAACTAAAAGAAGCGTCAGACTGTTAGGTTAAGTTAAAGGTCTTTCTGAGCAGATGTGTTTTTAAGTTATTTTTTAAAAAACAAATTGAGTCGGATGATCTAATTAAATTAGGGAGGTCATTCCAAAGTCGGGGCACTATATAGCTGAAAGCCCTATCACCCATAGAGTGAAGATTAGTGTGGTACACAACAAGACTGCCAGAATCAGTGGACCTTAGTGGGCGAACAGGAGCATTACGATGAAGAAGGTCACTGATGTAGTCCTGTGTAAGGCCAATTAATAATTGGTAAGTTTTTTTTATAGAATTTTATATTTGATTCTGTAAGACACAGGGAGCCAGAGAAGGCGAAGCAGGATGGGTATTATATGCTCAGTGTTGCTGGTCCATGTAATAACTCTTGCAGCAGAGATTTGAATCAACTGGAGCTGTGATATAAGACATGAAGAAGCACCTGCCAGTAGGGAGGTACAATAATTGATGCAGGATGTGATAAATGCATGGACAAGTTTCTCAGCATTAGAAAAGAATGAGCGAACACGGGATATGTTGCAGAGGTGGAAGTAAGAAAGTTTTTTAATATTGTTTTTGTGGGTGGAATAAGAAAGGGAGGAATCAAAAATGACAGCAATATTCCTCAATTAGAAGAAGGTCTGATCAGATCACTGTAAAGAGTGACTGAAAAGGAGCTCATTTTGTTAAGTTGCGCTTTATTGCCAATTTGCAGGAGGTCAGCTTTTTGCAATTTAATTTTAAAGAGTTCTGCTCCATCCAGGTTTTAATTTTACTGAGGAAAGTTGTGAGCTGAGAAAGATTTGATGAAGTTTGCTTTTACCATAGAAAAAGAGTTGAGTATCATCTGCATAAAAATGATAACCCAGTCCAAAGCTACGAATGATATAGGCAAAGGAAAGCATATACAGTAGATACAGAAGAGCAGGGTGCCGTGAACAGAGCCCTGAGGGGTTTCTGGTGTGGCTGGTGCTGAGTTGGATCTGTTGTTTCCAAAGCTAACAAACTCTTGCCTATCACTAGGACTTAAACCACTGGAGGGCAGTGTCAGAGATACCCAGAATATTCTCTTTTCTGGACAGTAGGATATCATGTTAACAGTGTTAAATGCTGCACTGATGTCTAACCAAATTAATTTGCTGGTTTGCCCAGAGTCTGCAGCCATAAGCAAGTCATTAGTTACCAAAAACAGAGCAGTTTCACAGCTTTGCTGAGCTCTAAAAGGTTTCTGATAGGCATAACATATCGGAATCAGTAAAGAATCCTGATAGCTTTGCCATTAAGAGATTTTGAATTAACTAAAGCAGTATTAGCTGATGAGGGTTGGTTGTGCACAGATCTATAGCATGACGTTATTTTAGCATATAGAAAATTTGACAGACATAATCACCCCAGAGCCACAGCCAGGTGGGTATAAACATTGGAGTATTTCTCAATCATTCCCAGTTGAAGCATGTATGGAAGGAATCAACAGCAATCCAGCATATCTATTATACCCAAAGAGAAAGAGCATCCCCATCTCCTAGATCTCCATGGTGCAAAGAAAAAATGTTCATTAATCAGGCATCAGGCAGGAACAGATAATCAATAGAAAGTCTGGTCCAGCGAACAATAGAAAGCTTCAGTTGTCCCTTTGCAAACCCAGTCAAGGCATAGTCCATAAAAATAAATCCAAAATCAATGCCATTAATCTCATCTGCATCCATGAACTATACATACAATAAAAGAAAGTGAAAGAAGTGTAAAAAGTGTGAAGTTAATGTGAATTTTAACAAAAAGTGTTAACTTTTTTTCAGCACTGGCAAGGAGTGAATGTCCAGAATTTGTGACAACCCAGCTCCCATCAGGATGGGTGTGGTGAATGCCAGATCTGTAATAAACAAAACTTTTATCTTAAAGGATTTCTTCACCTCTCATGGATTGGATTTCCTCTGTATAACTGAAAGTCATCTATACCCAACCGAAGTCCTTTATGGATGAACATGCAATTCTGGAAGTGTTTCAGTCTGGGTTTAAAACTCACCACAGCACTGTGTCCACTCTGTTAAGGATTTTTAATGATATTCTATTGGCAGTGGACTCTGGTGGTTGTGTACTACTCATGCTTCTGGATTTAACAGCTGCTTTTGACACTATAGACCATGAGATCCTCATCTCCAGGCTGGGGCAGTGGGTGGGCATCACAGGTTCAGCTCTTCAATGGTTTTAGTCCTATCTCTCAGACAGAAGTTTTTGTGACAGCATTGATGATTTTACCTCCACCTCTGTTGCCCTCCCCTGGGGGGGGTACCACAGGCATCGTCTGTTCCTCTATACCTGCTGCCACTCTGCACTATTTTCCGGAAACACGATATTTCTTTTCATCTTTATGCAGACGACTGTCAGGTTTATTTCCCTCTGAAGCACCCTGGCTAGTCTGACAAAAGGAGTTAAAAACTGAAGGCCTTGCAGACACACCTCCATATTCTTACTTCACACTTCATGGCTGAGTACAGTAAGTACCTTCACATCGAAGCAAATAAACACCACAGTTCAGAACAAATATAAAATATTAACTACAAAGAAGAATACTCTTTGTTGCTAAGATACCACATGCAAACGCACAAAATAATTTAGTGATTAACATAAAATAATGACCAAATTGAAGTGTCATAAACAGAGTCTTATTTGGCAAACAAAATGAATAATAGCTGATGACCTTATTGTTATTCCAGGTTTCCATAACAGGGGGCTAAATTTCATTCCCATCCTGGAGAGCATCAAACAGAACTTTTCCAGTTTATACAATATGTGCTGTAGCTGAAAAATTTCTAAAGCTTTTAAGCATGCAGACTATATAACTCTAACGTCAGATGATAGATATCATGTTACAAGTTTTACGTCAATATGCAAACATTATGGGTGAACAGGTAAGATCACACTTTGTTTCAGTACCATACACAACCATATTTGGCTGCAATTATTTGACATAATCATTTTCTTCCTCTTACATTGTGTTTGTAAGTAGATTTATCCAAATAATCTGTACAAAACTGCTTGATTCATGGTTGAGAATATGAATTTAAGCACAGGTCTTGTATACTCCATAAATGGCTTCTCAAGCTGTTTGAGATCTGGATGTTGACTCATTCTAAACCTTGAGCTCCTTTTTGTTTAGTTTCAGATCAATTGGTGTACTTAGCATTATTGTGCCGTTGAACAGAAATTAACAAACAATATAAAGTTTTATAAGTTTATTAATTCTATAGTGATACATTCCATTTTCAAAAATAAAAATACTTTTTAGAGAAAAGTAATTTTAAGTTTATTGGCAGATTGCAACATATCCATTATGAGTTAGATCTGTTACTGTTAATATGTCTTTGTTCTTTAAAGATAGAAAGTATATTATTGATCCAACTCATAACATCCATATGTGCTAAATGCAGTAGTGAAGTGCAACATATTCTCAGCATTGAACATTCATTTCAATATAGGCATACAAAGTCTTCACAGAGTGCTATAAATCCATTTAAGCCAAAACAAAAATAACTAAAATTACTTCTGTTGTGATCAAATGTAATGGAAAATACAGATAATATAAAGTTTAATTAGTTTATTAAATCTGCACTAAGATACTCAATTTTCAAAAATAAATCAAATCAGATCTAATGTTTTAGAGGAAAGTTATTTTCAAGTTTAATGGCAAAATGCAACATATTCTTTGTACTTTTTTTTAACATATTGCTACATATTTGCATATGCAATGAATACAAATAATACATTTAAAAATAAAATCAAACAAAAGTAAAACACATTTAATAACAAAAGACTAATAAGTATGTACTTAAGAAAACACAGGCTATTCATAAAGAAAAAGACATACAGGAGGAACAAATAAGAATAAAAACACTTTCAAAAGCACACAGCAAGGAATGTCATAGAGACATCAACAAGCAGTTCTGTGGAAAGATCAGGGGAAAGCTTACAGCCATCTACAGTGACTTGGCCTTTTAAAGCCTCAACCACTGCTTACTTTTACTGACAGCATTAACATTACCCTGTGTGTACAGGCTAACAAACATACACACAAGTTTAGATTTATTAATAAGTCTTCTAGCTGAGTTGCTATTCTGTGCTATTGTTGGATATTACTTCTCTAAGATATGTCTGATACTGCAGTTTGATAGTTAAGCAACTACATCGACACTGATAGCAAGGTAAACAGGAGATGTTATGCAGCTGGGGCCATCTTCTTTGTATGATATATATATATTGTGGCAGTAGGGGGCAGTAGTGCACCCTTGAACCCTCAGGTATGACTCCAAAGACCAGGTAAAAGTCCACGACCTTTTTATTATTTTTCACAGTGCACCAAGCACCTCCCACACTACTCATAAATCTCACAACAAATCACTATCCACTAATAATAAACACAATAACCTCTCCTCCTCGCCCAGACACTTTGCTCCTCTCCCACCCAGCACAGCTCAGTGTCTGGACTGAGGCACCGTCCTTTTATAGCCCCTGACCCGGAGGTGTTCCTGTCCCAGCAGTCCACAGTTCCCTATTCCTTCCGGGTCAGGGCAATCAGTCTTTTACTTCACCCCGGGAGCACGCCATTCCTTCCCGTCACGTGACTGTGACGTACTCCCGGGTCATAGGGCACAACAGATCCCACAAGTCCTCCCACAGCGACTCCTGGTGGTCCCCAAGGTATCCAGCAGGGCTGTGTATAAACCCTACAAAGTCCATAAGGCCCTGCTGGACCTCGGGCACGATCCTGGTGTCGGGAGAGCTCCTCCTGTCGGCCTGGGGGTGCGGACCGGCCTGGGAAGCCGGCAGCCTTCCACAGTCCCCCCCCCTTAGCGACGACTTCTGGGGCGGAGCGTCCGGCCCCGAGAGGGACGTCCTCCTCCAGGAGGACGCGTCATCCGGCCTTGAGCGTTGCCCTGTCCTCGAGCGAACCTTGGGGACGGTGTACCTCCTGTCTCCCCGGGGACAATGGCGCCTCACGTGGCCCGGTTGCCGGCAATTATAGCACCGACGAAGCCCTCCTGGTTGCTTCCCTCTGCGGGACCAAAAACATCTCGGGAACTCCGTCAGCGCCGTCTCCGCCCCTTCACCTGCCAGGGAAGTCATCACGGCCGCCTGGCGGCCCTTAAGCCTATTCTCCATTATGTCGGGGACCCACCTTTCCTTTTGGGGATCTCCCGCTTGATCTGGGGCTTGCGCTCAGCCTGAGGCTCTCCATGGAAAGAGGAGAGCCTCTTTACTGTCTGCACACCCGTTTCCTTCCGCTTACTAGGAGTCGGCGTCATTAGCATCGTCCCGCACCGATGAACAGCACTATTCAGCTGCACCGGTACGAGCGGCGCTTCCCCCGGCACTCCTACCACCGGCGCTACCCCGCACTTAAGACCGGTCGGGTCCTGGTGAGCCGTACTGCCCCGGAAAGCCACGCCACGCGCATGCCCCGGGCTGTTTGCTCCAGTCCCCGACCATTCGGTCATCGTGCCCCAGTCTCTTGTCGGGTACACAGTGCTTTGACACGCGCTACTCATTCTCAGCGGTGCCCGATCGCACTGTGTCCCCTTATTCTCTACGACACGGGAGGGACTCACCTGTACTCCCGCATCGATCATCTCCGGAGCTTCCCGGCGCAGCCGCTGCACAAAATCCTTCAGTGCCTTTACAGGTGCCGCTGCCGTTGCTCCTAGTTCCTCCACTCGTTCCTTTAGGTCTTCGACACCCTGCAAGAAACGGTGTAGGGGCTCGAGGTATTTCTCGAGACCCTGTAAGTCCAAACAGTTAGTTATTACGGCCGGCTGCATTTTCGCTTCCACGTTTTGCTTACCGTCCGGCCGGAGCCAATGAGCCCGTCGCCTCCAGGCACGTGTTCCGCTGGGTCGCGCAAAGGCTCCTGGGAGTTGGAGTCCTCAGAGGGACGGCTGGCTACCACAAGCCGGCTGAGATCTGCCTTTTTCTTTTCCGCGGCAGACCCGTCAGCCACAAGCCGTCCCTCTTTGTCGGAGGCTTTTTGTTTCGGCGGCGCTTCGCCCGCCTTCCCCTCCCTTTCCAGGAGGCTCGGACCCGTTAGGGGCGACCGGCCTCGCCGGCGGACTCGGGCTTCCTCCACCGTCCGACATCCACCGCGGGTGACCAGTCTGTTGTCGCCGACTGCGGCTGTCTCTAGCCGTCTTGCGTCACGGCTTGTCTTCTGGGAGCAGCGCGCCATTTTGCCGAAGCACGAGGTAGTCAGTTGCGGCACCGCTGCAAGTTTCTCGGCGGCGTCTGCAAAACATGATAAAACAAAGACGGACGCCGGGCGGTTTACCTGCAGCCGCCTCCGTAACGGAATGCGGCACCCCCGGACCATCTAAGGAGTACGATGCGGTCGGCATTTGTCCGTGTCCGGGTCCTTCGCGGCCCGGGCTTGTTTGGCCCGTATCAGCGCTTTGTCTTCCTCGCTCCCGGTCAGGAGGGTCCAGGACATCGCGGCGTCCGTCATGCCCTGCAGGCGGCTGGGACTGACCTTCTTTTTTCCCGTTTTCTTTCCCATGGCCCTGTATAGCGGGATAGCACGCACTGTTGCCGCTTCCTTGGCAGCGGGTGGTGTTGTGCACCTCCGTGTAAAAATGGGGAATCGACCGAGGGTTGTCTGCCCACACGAAATTTGTTTTTTATGCAGGTCCTCTGCCAACAGACGGCCAGAGAATCCTGCCGACTACGCCAGTGTGGCAGTAGGGGGCAGTAGTGCACCCTTGAACCCTCAGGTATGACTCCAAAGACCAGGTAAAGTCCACGACCTTTTATTATTTTTCACAGTGCACCAAGCACCTCCCACACTACTCATAAATCTCACAACAAATCACTATCCACTAATAATAAACACAATAACCTCTCCTCCTCGCCCAGACACTTTGCTCCTCTCCCACCCAGCACAGCTCAGTGTCTGGACTGAGGCACCGTCCTTTTATAGCCCCTGACCCGGAGGTGTTCCTGTCCCAGCAGTCCACAGTTCCCTATTCCTTCCGGGTCAGGGCAATCAGTCTTTTACTTCACCCCGGGAGCACGCCATTCCTTCCCGTCACGTGACTGTGACGTACTCCCGGTCATAGGGCACAACAGATCCCACAAGTCCTCCCACAGCGACTCCTGGTGGTCCCCAAGGTATCCAGCAGGGCTGTGTATAAACCTACAAAGTCCATAAGGCCCTGCTGGACCTCGGGCACGATCCTGGTGTCGGAGAGCTCCTCCTGTCGGCCTGGGGTGCGGACCGCCTGGGAAGCCGGCAGCCTTCCACATATATATATATATATATATATATATATATATATATATATATATATATATTTAAAAGACATCAAGTTATTACAAGAGATGAGATATCTGAAAAACAAAGATATCTCAAGTGCATTTCTAGGTATCTCAAGAAAAATTAACAAAGTACTGACAATTATAACACAAGAATTATGAATTCATAATAAACATCATAAGCCAGGATATTCAGTTTTATTCTTCTACTTTGAGAGACCTTTCACATACACATTAGACAATACGCATATTGCAATCTCTGGCTCTTGAATTGTGACAGATCTGTGATATTTGTTATAAGAATGACAAGCGAACCAGAGAAAGACTTAGGGATCCACCCCTTATACTTGACAAAAGCATGGGTGCATTGCAACAGAGTAATCTCTCAAGACTGAGTCTAACATGTGTTGACTAACTAATGACAGGAATATGGTGGTTTTAATAGCGGTTTGTTCAGAAGAGGCGTGTCTCTGATGACGGAAGTGATGAGAGGCTTGGGAGTGGATGTACAGAGGTGCACTCTGTGGAGTGACTGGAAGTGTTGTTAGGTGGGGAGAAGAAAAAGAGGCATTGGTACACCCTGTCAACCCTTGGTCCAGCGTTATCTCAAACTTAGTCAAGCCAATCGACTGCTCCTCAAGCCCACAAGTATGACACTATACTGTATATCTGTGATAGATAGATAGATACCTGTATATCTGAGTTCAGACAAGAATAAATACTATCATCATGCTTCCACACAACAAATATAAAAATGTAGGAAAGGTAACATTACATTGAAATAAACAATTTAAAATTAGTGCCTGAAAATTCAATCTAATTCTGAGGTCTTTGTAATAGACTACAAGCTTATACTGTCTGCCAAAATGTAAATCCTAAGTTCTGGTAACTAAAAATAGGATACACCATGTCTTCTTGAAAAAAGAATAGTTTCCAGACAAATATGTTTTATTTACATATGCATTTATCTTTTTTTTTCAGTGATATTTAAAAAAACTGAGCTGCATATTCCTGCAGATTTTCAAATCTCTAATGAGCTGTTTTTAAGCAAACCAACTTTGGAGCACTGCAGTCATTTAAATAACTCATCATTAGGTGAGCATACAACTCTTTCTTTCTTTCTTTTTTTTTTGTTTTTGGGATAATTTTGAAGAAATAGAGTGAGAAGGTGCTATTTGTTCATTGTAAACCATTCTGCATTTATTGCATGATTTTGTTAATATATTTTTGTTATTGTGTGAGGTTGCTGCTATAATGGAAGATTTAGAAATGATCCCCATTGAGCTTCCATTATAAGCATCTAATCTGTCGAAATTTGAATATGCTTTGTTCTTGGTAAACAGAGGAGCAATATGGAATTTGGAGAAAAAGGGTCTTTTTTGAGTTATTAACTCCTGAAAAAGTGGGAGTGTGCTTTATATAAGAAACCAATTCTGACAATGAATTACTTTAAGCAGTGGGAACAGTGAGACAATGAAATGGTGGTTAATTGTGGTTCTAGCTCAGTGCATTTGAAGTCCTATTTAGTAAGAACTGAGTTCCATACATTCTTACTGTAGTAATAGGCTTTAGTGTATATGCTCCAATTATTGGAGGAGAAAGGGAAGAATTATTTGCAAGGTTAAGTACAGCACTTCTTGATTGCAGGATAATAGAGCATTTTATTGAATGTAAAGGATAGAATTGCATGATAGATGCCTTGCTAGACTGAGATCACTGGGAGTCATAACCCAGACACCATGGTTAGACCAGGATTGAAATCTATTGTGGTCCCCGGCCGGTGCTGGAGCCCGGCCGGGACACCCAGGAGGACGTGAGGAGGGCTTGTGCCTCCTCCGGACCGTGAGGGGGCGTCCGTCCTGGTTATGTTGGGGGCCGCCGGTAGAGGGCTTGGAAGCCCAGCCCTGTAGGGACCCGTGGCCACCGCCAGGCGGCGCCCCGATGCCGGTTTATCCCGTGTGGTCGCCGGCCGGGGCTGGAGCCCGGCCAGGACGCCTTGGAGGACCAGAGGAGGGCGTGTGCCTGCTCCAGACAGAGAGGGGGCGTCCGTCCTGGTTATGCAGGAGGCCTCGGGTAGGGGGCTTCGAAGCCCAGCCCTGTAGGGACCCGTAGCCACCGCCAGGCGGCGCCCCAGTGCCTTATTGTCCCGGGAGCCCGGCACTTCCGCCACACCAGGAAGTGCCGGGGGGAAGACAGGGGACACCCGGACGGCTTCCGGGTGCACAGCCGGCACTTCTGCCACACAGGGGTGTGGCTAACTCTAATTGCCGGGAAGCAGCTGGAGCCCATCCGGGTTACCATAAGGGGGGCCGCCTCCCTCCAGTCATTAGTGGAAGTCGGGTGGAAGAGGACGGAACTGGAGAGAGGACGGGAGGTGGTCAAAGGAAAGAGAGGCACAGGACTGTGCGGCCTGGACATTGGGGGAATCGGTGCTGGAGGCACTGGGGTTTGTGAGTGCACGTATTTCTTGTAAATAGACTTTGTAAAAAAACAGTGTGTGGTGTAAATATGATGTCCGTGTGTGTGTGTCCGGGCCAGCGTTCACACTATAAAGTAGCTTGTACCAAGTTTGATTGCTTTTATAGTTATAGACACAACTTTTGTGTGTTATTCTATAACTGCAAGTTATTTTGCTGACCGAGTCTTGGTCAATGCTGGTTAAAGAGTTTTATAGTGCTGTGGTTGTTGCTTAAGCCCAGTATTGGGAGTTGTTTTTTATGGAGTACATAAACTGTTACTGCTCCCAATGCTACAAATTGGGAATGGCCTTTCAGTTTTGATGAACTATCAGAAGGATTTATAGATTTTTAAATGGAAAGGTACCTAGTCTAAAAGAGCTACAGTGAAAGATAATGCTGAAGTAAACTAAACTTCTTACGACTTTGTCTAATAATTTTTCTGTTATTTGTACACTAATTCTGTTTAATTTGCTTTGCTGGCATAGGAATTAGACCAATCTGTGAGACCAATCCTCACATCAGTTGCACTGTGTAATAAAAATTGTAAATGTCTAAGTTCTGTTTTCATTTTAAGTTTCCGTTGACTTTTATTTCACTTCCACATCCATTGTTGCAAACCATATTTGGATTAGAACATTTAAAATATTATGTATTGTGGAAGAACAGCCCACCGTACACAGACAGACAGACACCAAATTTCCAAAACACACATATTTAATTTCTTTCGTTTCTTTAACACCACCACACAATGCCTTAACAGCCCAAATGCTCACAGTCTCTTCTTTTCTTTTCTCCAACTCTATTGCCCTAACTCCTCCTCTCACAAGCTCTGTCTTCTTTCTCCCGACTCCAGCTCATTTGATGGAGCTAGGCAGCCACTCCCATAATGCCCCAGTTGTGCTCCAGGCTCCTCTCAATGATCATCTGATGGCACCTCCCAGCGTAATGGAAGTGCCGCATGAGCACCCGGAAGCACTCTGGGTCTGCCTGGAACCTCCTCTGGCAGGACCCCCAGCTGTGGCGGAAGTGCCGCAGCCCAGGGCTCCATAATCCCCAGGCGCCCTCTGACGGCGGCCATGGGCCCCAATAGGAATGAGCTTCCAAGCTCTGATCCCGTGGCCCCCATGCATACCCTCTCGTGACCTAGGGGAGGCACTGTCCCTCTCCCGGGCCCTCCAGCCATCCTGGCTGGGCAGGGCCCCCAGCTATCTGCCACAGTATGTTTCATTTGTTACATGTGCCAATTTTCCCTACATTGTCTACAGCAGCACATTATTACTTCCATCCATTTTTTAATTTGCACTGAAATGTGCATTTGAGCCACTTTCTCATTTACTTGTCACATTTGTCATTGTCAGCTCCTCTAAATACTGCCGTACACATAGGTATTGTAAACAATTACATTGTTATGTTATATTATGTCATTTGTTTATTACAGAAGTCTATCATGAACCTGACTAAACAGAAAGGGGAGGTTCTTCTTACTCCATCAAATATATATTACAATTGCTCACTCTTTCTTACAAAACAGACATTTATCCCTCTTCAAATGCAAAGCAAATTATATTTCAACCCAAGAAATGCTGAGAATCTCTTTTAACTGTAAAGTCCCAGTGGGATAAGCTGGTAATTATTTAAGTTCTCCAGCATCTTCTATTTTTGTCCATCCCAATTTAAATTCCATGTCTGTTTATACATATCATGTAATTTGATATGCCACCTTTCTCTGGGTTTGTAACTAATCAAATAATCAATCCTTATTTTATACATTGCCATTCACTAAGTATAAAATCACGAGGTCATTTACAAAGCACCCAAGCATGCATTTCAAGGGAACAAGGTGAAATACAAGAACATGCACTGTATGATAAATTACAACAAAACAAAATCAGGTATTAAAATACTAACGATAAACTGAGATATTTGACAGTACAGTATTTTATTAGTATGAATTGACAGTAAAGTTAAGTTCTGAACGTCCCTAAACTCATGATCTCTTCCACACTTCCTGATATTTTATTCTGTGCATCTATAGTTGTTCTTATGAAGAAAAACTTTCTAATATTTGTGCAAAATTTGTTCTTAAAAAATCTTCAAATCTGTTCCCTGTGTTCTTATTGAAGAATTTATCTAAAAGTATCAGCAGGGATCCACAGTACTAATTCCTTTCATGATTTCCATCCATCCATCTTCCAACCTGCTGAATCCCAACACAGGGTCACAGGGGTCTGCTGGAGCCAACACAGGAACCAATACTGGGCAGGGTGCCAACCCACCACAGGACACACACAAAGGCCAAATTTAGAATCGCCTATCCACCATGTCTTTGGACTGTGGGAGGAAACTCACGCAGACATGGGGAGAACATGCAAACTCCACGCAGGGAGGACCCGGGAAGTGAACCCTGGTCTCCTAACTGTGAGGCAGCAGCGCTACCACTGCACCACTGTGCCACTCCTTTCATAATTTTAAACACTTTATTCATATCACCTCTTAGTCTGTGCTGTTTAAACTGAGAAGGATTAACTCAATCTTTCATAATAGCTTATAACTCTTAGGCCACATTCACTTTACTCACTCTCCTCTAGACTTTTTCTAACATTTTTTACATCTTGTATAATATAGCCCACAATTGTCCACTGTATTCTGGGTGCGGCCTCACTAGTGCATTATAAAGCTTAAGCATAACATCTCTTGACTTGTAGTCTACACATCATGCTATATAACCTAACATCGTAATAGCCTTCTTTATTACTTCTGTAAACTGTCTATATGTAGATAATGATGACTCAACTGTGACTCCTATGTCCTTCTGACAAGGTGCATTCAAATCAGACATTTTTTCTTCCTGATCCTGTGTGTAATGCTTTACATTTGCTTACATTACATTTCATCTCACATTGTGCCAAAGCCTGTATGCTTTCCAGGTGCTTCTGTATTGATTCATCTGATTCTATATTATTTGACCAATTTCTTGTTCATGTTCTTTCCAGATCATTTATGTATATTGAAAAGAATGGCAGCCTCAGCACTGATCCCTGGGGGGAACACCACTTTTAATATCACCTACTGTAATCCTGAAAAGGTTGACCTATTTATTATTGGTATTTAAACCAATTTTGTACCCACCTACACGCAACACCATGAATTGTCACTTCTTTTAATACTATTATTGTCCTCTCATGTGTTACCTTATCAAAAACCTTCTGAAAATCAGAATAAATAAAGTCAGTCATTTTCCAACCCACTATATCCTAACACAGGGGTCTGCTGGAGCCAATCCCAGCTAGCACAGGGCACAAACAAATCCCAAGCAGGGCACCAGCCCACCACAGGGCACACACCAATCACATGCTAGAGACAATTTAGGATCACCAATGCACCTAACCTGCATGTCTTTGGACTGTGGGAGGAGTCTGGAGCACCTGGAAGAAACCCACTCGGGGGGAACACGCAAATACCACACAGCGAGGACCAGGGCAGCGAACCCGGGTCTCCTAACTGCGAGGCAGCAGTGCTACCACTGTACCACCATGCTGCCCAGTAAATAAAGTGTATTGTCTAAAATGATGTGTTCATTTATTTGTCCTGGATAGAAAATTAGATGAAATGGAGTTACATAAGAAACTGAAGAAAGCCTGGTTAAGTATATTAAGGCAGAATATGCAAAGGTATCATACGAGAGCAGTGAGTTTGTGTTCATGGAGATACAGTCATCTTCAGTTGCAATATCTTTCAAACTCTTTAATTTAGGTACTACAAAAATGCACCTAATAGTCACTTACTGTTATGTAACAAAACCTTAGCAAAGGCATCTTTTGGTCTAATTCAGGCTTATTATTACATGCTTATGTTACACAGATGAATAAACACTTTACTAATGCTTTGTGAGTATGACTAAGATTAAATGATGGCTTTGTTAAGGTTTTGATACATATGAGTAAATACAGTGCATCCGGAAAGTATTCACAGCGCATCACTTTTTCCACATTTTGTTATGTTACAGCCTTATTCCAAAATGGATTAAATTCATTTTTTTCCTCAGAATTCTATGCACAACATCCCATAATGACAACGTGAAAAAAAGTTTACTTGAAATTTTTGCAAATTTATTAAAAATTAAAAAACTGAGAAAGCACATGTACATGAGTATTCACAGCCTTTGCCATGAAGCTCAAAATTGAGCTCAGGTGCATCCTGTTTCCCCTGATCATCCTTGAGATGTTTCTGCAGCTTAATTGGAGTCCACCTGTGGTAAATTCAGTTGATTTGGACATGATTTGGAAAAGGCACACACCTGTCTATATAAGGTCCCACAGTTGACAGTTCATGTCAGAGCACAAACCAAGCATGAAGTCAAAGGAATTGTCTGTAGACCTCCGAGACAGGATTGTCTCGAGGCACAAATCTAGGGAAGGTTACAGAAAAATTTCTGCTGCGTTGAAGGTCCCAGTGAGCACAGTGGCTTCCATCACCCGTAAGTGGAAGAAGTTCAAAACCACCAGGACTCTTCCTAGAGCTGGCCGGCCATCTAAACTGAGCGATCGGGGGAGAAGGGCCTTAGTCAGGGAGGTGACCAAGAACCCGATGGTCACTCTGTTAGAGCACCAGAGGTCCTCTGTGGAGAGAGGAGAACCTTCCAGAAGGACAACCATCTCTGCAGCAATCCACCAATCAGGCCTGTATGGTAGAGTGGCCAGATGGAAGCCACTTCTTAGTAAAAGGCAGAAGGCAGCCCACCTGGAGTTTGCCAAAAGGCACCTAAAGGACTCTTAGACCATGAGAACCAAAATTCTCTGGTCTGATGAGACAAAGATTGAACTTTTTGGTGTAAATGCCAGGCGTCACGTTTGGAGGAAACCAGTCACCGCTCATCACCAGGCCAATACCATCCCTACAGTGAAGCATGACGGTGGCAGCATCACGCTGTGGGGATGTTTTTCAGTGGCAGGAACTGGGAGACTAGTCAGGATATAGGGGAAGATGACTGCAGCAATGTACAGAGACATCCTAGATGAAAACCTGCTCCAGAGCGCTCTTGACCTCAGACTGGGGCGACGGTTCATCTTTTAGCAGGACAACAACCCTAAGTACACAGCCAAGATATCAAAGGAGTGGCTTCAGAACAACTCTGTGAAGGTCCTTGAGTCGCCCAGCCAGAGCCCAGACTTGAATCCGATTGAACATCTCTGGAGAGATCTTAAAATGGCTGTGCACCAACGTTTCCCATCCAACCTGATGGAGCTTGAGAGGTGCTGCAAAGAGGAATGGGCGAAACTGGCCAAGGATAGGTGTGCCAAGCTTGTGGCATCATATTCAAAAAGACTTGAGGCTGTAATTGCTGCCAAAGGTGCATCAACAAAGTATTGAGCAAAGACTGTGAATACTTGTGTACATGTGCTTTCTCAGTTTTTTTTATTTTTATTAAATTTGCAAAAACCTCAAGTAAACTTTTTTCACGTTGCCATTATGGGGTGTTGTGAGTAGAATTCTGAGGAAAAAAATGAATTTAACCCATTTTGGAATAAAGCTGTAACATAACAAAATGTGGAAAAAGTGATGCGCTGTGAATACTTTCCGGATAGACTGTATGTAATAGATGTATTTTTGCAGTACCTAAATTAAAGTGTTACTATTGAAATGTTCTGATTATCAGCAAAACCTTTATCTGAAATGCCTGACGGCCAGTAGATCACAAGTGAAAAAGTGTCACCATACTTATCAAGTGTTTGCATTTTGTTGACGATAACCTACCTGTAACTTTATGCAGTAGTGAAAAATCTTTTTTGAAAATAAAATCCTTCCCAACACTTTACATATTCCATAAGTAGAATATTGTTGTTGACAAATCATATGATTTGAAAAGGCCATTTAACAATCAAGCAATGCAAACTGGACCTCACAGTTACTCAGTTGGCCATGTGTCTACTGAGCAACAGGTAACATTGGTAGCATGGCAAAAGTACCTGGTGTCTGTAAATTGATGAACAACTAAACCTGCCAATGTATTTTTATTTTATTTTGAAACTTATTTTTATTTTTGTTTTCATTTTTCTTAAAATACCTGATATTCTAAAAATGTTAGACACAATTCAGCAGGGGCAGACTTATGAGGAACGGGAACCCTGAGCTTGAACTATTGTTTGGGCTTAACCTACAGGTGTTCTGAATGAACCAAAGAGAAAAAAGTATTTAATATCAAAACATTAGGAGTCGGCTAAACTTGAGAAAGGCAATGCACAAGAACAGCAAGTAGTGAGAGGGTATGTAATAGGTGTGTGGATAGCCAGAAAAAAATACAGAAATAACAACTAAGATTACGAGGTACCGGAATAATGTTTTTAAATCTTTGATTTCTTTGTTCGCCTTCTCTTTCTAAAAATAAACACTTGAAATTGATCACACTCACAATGTTTTTAATATTTGACATGGCATACTGTGTTCTGATGGCTATCCAGGATATTTCTAAGCTTTGTCATACTCTCTCTGTATCATTCGCAATCTCAGTTGTCATTTCTGTTTTTTTTTCTGGCTACCATACACCTATTACATGCTCTGTCACTACTTGCTGAAAATGAATGTAAAATTGTGTGGTAGAGGATCAAAGTTTGATACTAAATGGAGTTCCAATTCTGTTTTGTCTATAGAATGTACAGCCTGCCCAGAGGGCTGGCTGCAACACAACAAGAAGTGTTATTTCTTCTCAACTGATTCAATGAACTGGACTGCCAGCCGGGATTTTTGTATTACACTAGGAGGACATCTGGTTATAATAGAAAGCAACGCAGAGCAGGTATGGCTACAAGACATACACAGAGAAAATGTGACAGGTGAAAAGGGTGCTTATTTAAAATTAATCATAATTGAGGAATTAGAAACAATAGAAGGGTTTTTAGTTCTAATTAGACTGCCATGATGCTATTGCAAAGTCTTAAAACAAAGTCATTTTAACCAAATAAATAAAATAAACCTTCTAAAACTGTCTAAATCTTGTTATGTATGGTATATGCAGCTAATTAATAATCAGAATAGCAGCAGAGCATATAAAAAGGTTGCAGAATGGTATGAGAGAACGGGTACAAAAAGGCTTTTAGGGGTAGGATAAGCTGCAAAAAAAGCAAGTTTAACAATAATGACATCTACTCCTTTATGAAAAAATGTGTCTGCTGATATATACATTTAGGCATTCATTTAAATGAAACCAAAGATTCATATGCTGCATGGACATTGTCTTTAGGATAATTAATTTCCTACTCTGCACAGGGCTGTTGTGCTTGGCTTAGACTTTATTCTAAAATTAATGAACACTGCTGTGGGGTGACTGGGCATAGTGGGCATATTGGATATACAGTTATAAATATGTACAAGTCTATAAATATTTGGACAGAGACGTTTTTCTAATTTTGGTTCTGTACATTACCACAATGAATTTTAAATGAGACAACTCAGATGCAGCTGAAGTGCAGACTTTCACCTATAATTCAGTGGGTTGAACAAAAAGATTGCATAAAAATGTGAGGCAACTAAAGCATTTTTTAACACAATCCCTTCATTTTAGGGGCTCAAAAGTAATTGGACAAATTAAATAACTGGAAATAAAATGTTCATTTCTAATACTTGGTTGAAAACCCTTTGCTGGCAATGACAGCCTGAAGTCTTGAACTCATGGACATCACCAGATGCTGGGTTTCCTCCTTTTTAATGCTCTGCCAAGCCTTTACTGAAGTGGCTTTCAGTTGCTGTTTGCTTGTGGGCCTTTCTGTCCGAAGTTTAGTCTTCAGCAAGTGAAATGTATGCTCAATTTCAAAGAAACTTTAAAAAGCTCTAAATGTTGCTTATTATGCTCCTGAAGTGAGGTTCCCAAGATGAGTTTATAGGGTACTAAGTCTAAAGGTAAACCTGGAGAACAAATTTAAAGCACTGGGTCAGTGTAAGGGTTGGGTTCTTATTCTAAAATTGTACTTTAAAACTTGTGGGAAAAGCAAAACATATAAAAGAAAGAATTCAGCAAGAAAACTGAGGGCCATTCATTTTTCCATGTCTGCAGACACTCTAGGTTGCCCTCTTGTGTTGCTGAAATGCTGTTTGTTCGATGTACAATTTTTAAAAGTCTTCATTAAAAGATTCAGGTAGTATAAAGTATACAGGTAAGTTCTGTACACCCAAAGCAGTCAGTTGTCAGCAACAGTGAAAGTTTTTACTCCAACCAGCTCCTGATTTTGATTGTACTGCACAGTATCTTTAATTGACTGTATTTACCAGTTTTGACTATACTGTGTGCATACTGAAAAACCAAAAAAAAAGTAATTATTGCTTCATTATATGACTATAATGTAAACTTTTACTTATTCTGCCTATTAAGTTTTAGTTCTCCTTTACATTTCTCACAATTTGCTGAAAACGCTGTGATGCTACAACATGCTTGATTTTCTTTTATTTTAATTATAGAAGCAAATGGCTGTTTTACTTTATACTTTTTATTTTTATGTAGGTATTCTCCCTTAATTCTATCCAAATAATGACACATACACAACCTTTTTCACCTAAACTATTTTTTTTAGAAATTTTTAGAGACTGTGTTGAGAAGCAAAGAAGGTCAGCGATTATCATATTGGATTGGGCTGAATGATATTATTACAGAAGGTGCCTGGTACTGGGTGAACAACGCACCACTTGACAGAAGCATAACGTAAGTGTTATTTTCAGATATTTAGAGCATTTTTAATGTAAGAAAAAAAATTAATTCAAGTATAATTCATATATGAATCCTTATCAGTAAGGTTTACTTAGATATGATCTAAAAGAATAATAGTAATTTATTTTATTTATATTGTGCCTTATCTCAAACTCAGGTTCACCTTCTGCACTTTTCTGTCTAGAAATGCAGTTTGTGATTAAGGTCTTAATTAGAGCATATATGTTCTTAAGCAGATTTTCTGGTGTTTTGTCACAGAACTATTTGAAGAAAATAATATTGTATTTTTATTTTTCTTCTATTTCACATTTACAATAATATTAGATTTTAGATAGATAGATAGATAGATAGATAGATAGATAGATAGATAGATAGATAGATAGATAGATAGATAGATAGATAGATTGTATAATTTTAACATTTACCTCCCTGTCACTGAAGCTGCTCCTCTGTCTGGAGATGATACTGTTCAGTGGATGCAGTGGATTCTCCATAATTGACATGAATTTGCTCAGCGCCTGTCGCTCTGCCACAGATGTCAAACTGTCCAGCTCCATGCCTATAATAGAGCCTGCCTTCCTCACCAGTTTGTCCAGGAGTGAGGCGTCCCTCTTCTTTATGCTGCCTCCTCAGCACACCACTGCGTAGAAGAGGGCACTCGCCACAACCATCTGATAGAACATCTGCAGCATTTTATTGCAGATGTTAAAGGATGCCAGCCTTCTAAGGAAGTATAGTCGGCTGTGTCCTCTCTTCCACAGAGCATCAGTATTGGCAGTCCAGTCCAATTTATCATCCAGCTGCACTCCCAGATATTTATAGGTCTGTACCCTCTGCACACAGTCGCCTCTGATAATCACGGGGTCCAGGAGGGGCTTGGGTCTCCTAAAATCCACCACCAGCTCCTTGGTTTTGTTGGTGTTCATGTGTAAGTGGTTTGAGTCGTACCATTTAACAAAGTCCTTGATTAGGTTCCTAAACTCCTCCTCCTGCCCACTCCTGATGCAGCCCACAAAAATCATGCCACATCGTTTGATGAAAATGAAAATTATCAACCTACAGAGAGGGCTGAATTCAAAGACACCCCGAAAATCAAAGTGAAAAAATGATGTGGCTGACTAGTCCATTTTGATGAAATTTCATTGCAGGTGCTCAAAATCATACTCAGTAGTTTGTATGGCCCCCACATGCTTGTATGCATGTCTGACAATGTCGGGGCATACTCATAATGACACTAAGGATGGTGTCCAGGGGGATCTCCTCCCAGATCTGGACCAGAGCATCACTGAGCTTCTGGACAGTCTGAGGTGCAACCTGGTGGTGTCGGATGATTCGAAACATAATGTCCCAGAGGTGTTCTACTGAAATTAGGTCAGGCGAGCGTGGGGGCCTGTCAATGGTATCAGTTCCTTCATCCTCCAGGAACTGCCTGCATACTCTTGCCTCATAAGGCCGGGCATTGTTGTTCACCAGGAGGAACTCAGGACCCACTGCACCAGCATAGGGTCTGAGGGTAGGTCTAAGGACTTCATCCCGATACCTAATGGCAGTCAAGGTGCCATTGTATAGCCTGTAGAGGTCTGTGCCTCCCTCCATGGATATGCCTCCCCAGACCATCACTGACCTACCACCAAACCAGTCATGCTGAACAATGTTACACGCAGCATAACATTCTCCACGGCTTCTCCAGACCCTTTCATGTCTGTGAAAAGCACAGTGGTGGACCTGCCAATTCTGGTATTCTATGAAAATGCCAGTCAAGCTCCATGGTGCGGGGCAGTGAGCACAGGGCCCACTAGAGGATGTCGGGCCCTCAGGCCACCCTCATAAAGTCTGTTTCGGATTGTTTGGTCAGAGACATTCACAGCAGTGACCTGCTGGAGGTCATTTTGAAGGGCTCTGGCAGTGCTCATCCTGTTCCTCCTTGTCCAAAGGAGCAGATACCAGTCATGCTGATGGGTTAAGGACCTTCTACTGCCCTGTCCACCTCTCCTAGAGTAACTGCCTGTCTCATGGAATCTCCTCCATGCCTTTGAGACTGTGCTGAGAGACACAGCAAACTTTCTGGCAATGGTACAGATTGATGTGCCATCCTGAAGAAGTTGGACTACCTGTGCAACATCTAAAGGGTCCAGGTATCGCCTCATGCTACCAGTGACACTGACCGTAGCCAAATGCAAAACTAGTGAAAAATCGGTCAGAAAAGATGAGGAGGATGAGAATTTCATTAACACTAAATCAGCTGAAACTGATTAACGACACTCTGTGCTACTTAGCAGACCAGATCAATATCCCAGAAGTGTCATTAACCTGATGCTATACTCTGATTAAAAATAGTACCTTTAATTTTTTTGAGTAGTATATAAGGCACAGTATATTTTAATTCAAAGTTAATTTTATTGCACATAGTTGATAACCTGTCTTTTATAGCTTTCTGGTATTTTTTCTTTACACAATTTTCACAAAAAAAAATCAACAGGATTCAAACCTTTTTGATTATTTATATTAAGGGACCTTACCTCTCTCTGTAAATGCTGGCAGAGATGAAAGCATTATCCCTCAACTAGACATGCCATTTTGTTATTTTAATTTGCCCCACCTCAGTATTTAGCATCACTCTATCCAGAATACAGAAAAAAAGTCTAGATATATGATATTGAGGGAGACATCACTGTTAGAAAAACTATTTGCACGTGAAAATGTTAATCAAGTTTCTTACCTTTATTTCCTTCTATCATTGGTCACAACAAGTTTTCTTAGTCAATGCTCAATTGACCATTGGTGGTTGACAGGAACTGTGATGGACAGGTTTCAATATGGATACATGAAAGGTAGAATTAATTGTAAAATGAGCCGGAAGGGCCAGACTATGAGATACTAGACCTACTCTTCTGCCCATGACATAGGGATCAATGAAATGCAGTGTCAGTTTACGAGACAGAACTCTTAGGCAGATGTCTTGAATTGGTGAGCCATACCCTCCAACATTTGGAGCCAGTTTAAGTCTACATAGCTAAACCGGTATTTACAAAAACTAACAACCAAAAATAAAATCCACCTGCCTGAAGATGAAACCACGTTCATCGAGAAGCATAGTAGTGAAATCATTCCAGTTCATTTTCTCGCCTTCTTGTAGATTTAAACAAAATGTTCTCAATCCCTCTTCAGCCTCTGTGGTTCCCTTAACTTTGTGAGATGGGCGGGAAGTGGAATGGAGTGGATCATCAGTTGGTCCTCCTTTTTCTGTTCTCACATTTTGTTGACAGTGACTGTGGAATTTAACCCACCACACAGCAAATACCATTTATGTCAAACTAAGAAAATAAAAAGTAACTATAAAATAAATCCATCCATCCATCTTCTAACCCACTGAATCCAAATACAGGGTCACGGGGGTCTGCTGGAGCCAATCCCAGCCAACACAGGGCACAAGGCAGGGTGCCAACCCACCGCAGGACACACACAAACACACCCACCAAGGCCAATTTAGAACCGCCAATTCACCTAACCTGCATGTCTTTGGATTGTGGGAGGAAACCGGAGAAAACCCACGCAGACACGGGGAGAACATGCAAACTCCACACAGGGAGGACCCGGGAAGCAAACCCGGGTCTCCTAACTGCGAGGCAGCAGCGCTACCACTGCGCCACCGTGCCGCCTATGAAATAAATAATTACAAGAAATAATTCAGGGAAAATGAATTAGTTAATTAAAAATTCAGTTATTAACTTGTGAAAAAAAATCAAAATTAAAAAACAGTTACCTAAATGTAATGAAATACATTGAATACATTTTATTGTTCCAATAATTTAGTTACTGTATGTTAAATTAAAAATGATTTAATATGTTCTATTTAACAGTGTGACTATCCCAAATGGCTAATTTCTGAATGACTGTTTTAATACCAAGGCTAGATACTTCAGAATGTCTCTTTTCATTTACATTTTTCAGATTTTGGGGAAAAACATTTGTCCAACAGCCTGAAGACTGGAAAGGTGAAAATAAATCTGGAGAGGACTGTGTAAAACTGTTTAAATATTCTTCTTCAACTGAGTGGCATGACGACTCCTGCGAAAAAGAGCATACAAATGTGTGTGAAACAGTGGCAGGAATACAAAAGATATACATGTAAAATTCAAACTTACTGCATAATAGCAGTATTTACAGACATCTAGATATATTGTACACTTTGCTTCTACCTGAACAAGTAATAGAGCATGAACAAGGAATTCTCTTTTATGTTTTAGAGGTAAAGTTTTTTAGAGCAAAATATAGCTATTCCTTTTTCCGCCCATGTTAATGTTGCAGCGAGTGAGAACCTATTGTGTACTTTATCAACAGAAACAAAAGGAATCAGTTTAGCTAGGTAATCAACACATAGACTTTAACTAAAACAAGCATTCGCTTAACCACACAAAATAACAAAACTAATGAAAACACAAGAAAGTAGTTACACCTAAAGGGAATTAATAAATTTGCATGAAAATTTGCATGAGTAATCAGCATGACCTGGCATGGAAATAATTATGTTGGCATGTTTGTTATGCCCTCAACAGCCTGCCATTAAAAAAAATATATTGTAATAAGAGTTGATTTATGGTGGCCTCAATGACACATACTACCACTGTAGTACAGTCAAGACTGCCTCAGTGCAGAATGCTGGCAACAATAAGGACCATAAGGCTTTCATAGCTATATTAGGATTGATCTATTAGATCAAAGAACCAATACCATGGGATGATTGATAGATTAAGTTTTAGAATAGCATAATAAACAGATCAGCATTTTCTAGGATATAAAAAGTTAGTTTTCCTCCATGGATCACTATGTGACATCTGAATCATAAGCCACTGACTTGCCGTAAAGGATACTTTATGTCACCTGCTAGTCACCATTTACCACTGCTAAATTAATCTAGACTGCCACTCAACCTGTGCAGTCTGGAGTGTCCTATAATTGCTTAGATTAGCCGCAGGTTATCCTCAGTGAAGAGACCGCTCACTTATGGCCGATGACTGATGAATTTAAACATAAAGACATACTGTAGAATTCCTTGGATGAAAAGAGAACATTCAGCATTACATATTTAATCTTTTCTTATTTATTTAATGTTTCCAAAATTATCACAAACAATCCCAAGAGCTTGCTTTAAGCTACACTACTTGGTAAACTCCTACATTCCCTGTACAGTATCTGCATATCACTCTGAGGAAAGTATTTCTTAATATTTATGAGAAATTTAACTGGTCATCTTTTAGTAACCAGTAAATGGTAACCATGTGTTCTCAATAAACAACCAATTTTGCAGTAACAGCTGATATCCACTCCTCATAGTTCTTTCTGTAATAACTTCTCTTAATATTACTTACAAGTGATAAGCTCCTTCAAGAGCTCATACACCACAATCCTAGTATTAGTCTAGAAGCAGTTGTATGGATTTACCAGAGTATTGTTATTGTTCATATTGCAATAATTAATTACATTCATTTGGATATTCCACACTTCCCATTTGCCATCAAAGGGCTGTATACATGTATGAATATGTTTGAAATAAACAACAAAGAAAGAATAAAAAATAAAACTATTGCTGAAGGAGCAGATATAGAATATTATTGAATTCTGTTCCATATAGTCAATCCCCTGCATGCAAAATCCTATTTGGTTCATAAGGAAAGTGTTCAAAAATATATGTTTCCATATTATTAAACAAGAAAGGGCTGATGACACTGTTATGATGAGTTCCATTTATACTATAGGCTCAGCTGGACAATTTTTATCTTTTTAAAATACTGGACCCTAATGAAGTGATTATTAATGCAAAATGTACAACTTGTGATCAATAGTGTAGATGATTACACTAGTGGTGTACAATTTATTCTTATTTGTATATTTCTCATGAGCAACATCCCAAAACTATTGCAATTATTATTTTGTGGTTAGATTAACTAAACTAACACTTACAATTTCCATGGACCTGAGCATAGTTTGCACTTTGTATATTTTCCCCCACCGCTGAGCATTTAATAAGTGTCAAAGTATTTTGTTTTTTATGATCAATGGTTTGACCAAATTATTATTTTAGTCAATCATATAACAAGAAAGCATCCCACTATCTCACATTTTTAACATATTGTATATCTGATGTGCTGTATGCTGCTATTTCCACAAAAATGAATGCAAGATTGGAATATTGTAAATGCTAAGTTTAATCTTGGAAAAGAAAAAAAAAGTGTCATTTGCTTTCTGTCAAAACTTGTTAAAATATCTTTAATTCCAAATACTGTCTGCCATATGCTGTTTGACAACAGAAAAATAAAAATAAGGTAAAGTAAACCATAGTTGTGCCACTGTCTTTGTCCTTGAATCCTTTTGAGAAGAGAAAGTTACTGGTATATTCCTTTGGGTTCTTTTAATGTTGTTCTAGTTTAATAATTATCTTTTATGGTGAAAATGCCTCACAGCCAATATCTCAATCAGAAAAAAGTAAGTATAGAAATTAAATTATGGATAGTTATTTCCAGTTTCTGCGTGACTAACACCTTAGTTGACTTGGGAAAAGTTTGTTTTTTATTTCTAGTTTTTCTGTTACGATAAAATATATTTTGATAAGAAGACAGGCACCAGGGATTTTATTCACTAAGCGTACATTTGCAGATGGGTAAGGGAAAGAATAAAGGCACTGCTTGCAAGATAACAAAAAAATACCTGTCTAATCTAGAAGAATATCACAAGGGAACAAACATACATGTATGCATGCATATTGTTTTGATTCATGTGCATGCCACTGTCACTCCAGACCTATAGTGGTGATATGAGCTTGTTTGTTTTTCCTATTAATGTTTCAATGTATTTGTCTCCCATAGCAGGATACAGCTAGTGGAAATATCAATTATTGTTTTAATTTTTTTAAACTCAAATTTCATACAGTGGGATAAAAGTGTCAAAAGTGATACAGCTCATTATACAATTAACTGATTCAGAAAACAGATCTAGTAAAAAAATATTTTCTTACTTAAAGTATTTTTGAATGTAATATTAAATACTCAAGAGTAATAGCTGTTGCCCTGCTCCAAGTTAGCCCACACTGGGATATGAAGTCTGATCCAATATTCTTTTCTAGAAGAAGTCTTATTGAATTGAGTTAAAGGCATACATCATACAAGTGAACATTTTAGGTTGTCACATTGTGACAAATGCATGCAAATACACTAGCATGAATTAATAAATGTAAATAAAGTAGAATTTAGATTCCATGTTACAAATCATTCATTGTTCCTCATTTACTGGTAATAACAATTAATAAAACCTGAATATCTGTTCTGACTGGGCATTACTAAGACTACATTTTTCCTCAGTAATTAATCTTTTATTATTAAGGTTATCTCTATAGAAGTTTGTGTATTGTGTTTCTTTACAGTAAAACTGATTTCAATAAAGATATGTTTCCTACACATAACACTTTCTGATATTAAACTATTGCTATTCATGAACCTAGAAAATTGACTCATCAACCAAGTCAGAACTTCATGCATGAAATTTTCATTCCAGGTAAAGGAAGGCCATTCTAAAAGGTAACCAAATGATTTGTGACTGCAGACTACATTTTTTTCACACATGTGCAAGAAAATACAAGTGTTAGTAGAAATGGTCAAGTGCTGAGTTCCTCCTTTTGTTTATTTAGAAGATTACTGTTTTGTCTTAGTAGAGTAATATTTTACTCTACTTTCCCCTTTTCTATTATTAATATGTAGCTCTTTTCAGAATGCCTCAAATCTCCCAGACTTTCCACTGTTTATAAGGTATTGTACCATATACCTTCACCCCACCTTCCCTTCTACATGTTTAACCTCAGGCAATTAGGTTTAGTAAAAGAAAAACAGGAGTTAAGTTAGAATTTAATCAAAGTATTATTGATAATATTCATAAATAATAACAATATGCAAAATACATATGAATATTGGCAACAATACAGCCTGATAAATGGTGATATGTAGTTTCAGGCGGCACACAGATTTGTTAGTTACTTAAAATTTCTCTAGTTAAGGCATCATTTTTGGTCAGCTTTCTTCAGAACAGTTTGCATGCCTGTCTCAATATGGCTGGCGAGCTGTGCTCTTCATTGTGTTGTCCTTTTCAGTTCATGCTGTGAGATGGTCTTTCATCAGTTTGGTAAGAGAGAGAGAGTGAGGTAAAGCAAGCAGATTTATCCAAAACCTAGAGCCAATAGGACGTCATGGTACTTAAAGGCTTCTTATACAAGCTAATTCCAAACAGCCATACTTCAGACCAATGGGTGGATAGAACACCTTCACACCTTCCTTCCAAACCATGTATTAAGGTGAAGACTGATTCTACAAGAACATGGGTAAACCTTCAGTAGTCTCCTGTTAATACACAATGAAACCTGAATTTGCTTCTTGTTTGTGGGTCGTGACAACAAGCAATGATCTCTTTTTTATACAGTTCTGGCATAACTTTGCCCTAATGCAAGTAAAACATTACATTAATTGGGATTAATATGTAGACCAGCTACTCTTAAAATTGCAACTACAGCCACTAGCATATGCTTTCTTCCCAGATTCTGGAATTATTCAGGTAGGTACCACTATATGCACTGTGAGGACTAAGCTGTCTGTTCACTGGATATTTTAATGTGGCCAGTGCCCCATATTGCAAAAAGGAAAGGACACAGTATTTCCACCTGGCAGCTGTTTTCTCCTTGGTGATTTCCAAAAAATGAATTTGCCAACAATTTAGCCTCATTGAATTAATACATAAACTAATTTCTACTAAATACAAGGAAGACACCAAACACATCTTGTTGTGTTTAAGGAGCTGCATAAAAATATTAATATCCTATCCAGTTTTTGACCCAGAACCATCTGGATGAGCCAAAAACTGTGATTCTTCTCTATAACCCCTAAGATCAAGTTCCACTTCTGTCCTCTTCACCTCAGGCATATGATTAGGTCTCTCTCTGTTTCTCTGTGGCCACAACTTCAGGGTTGGTTTCGAATGACAGGCAACATTAAATTTGTTAACCCAACCTTGATAGCTATGGTATCCTTAACCTCTTCTAATACTTGTAATTGACTAATTTGATCTGCATTTAGTTGTGAACCAGAATTTAATCTGAAGGTTTTCAAAAGCAGATTCAGTACTGACATGCTTACAAGCAGAGAAAGAAATGAGTGGCCAAGGAAGAAATAAATGGGAATGATCACTGATTTTAAATAATAAATTTTGGCAAAACCCCAAAGAGATTTCAGAACATAGTTCATTTACATTTTTCTCATATAATACAAATATACATCCCATAAGCTCAAAAAGTGAGAAACCAGTGGACCCTTGTGGCACATCTTGATATGTTAAAAAACCCATAAGGAATAATTAAACCCCAATGCTTTCCATTATCATCTATGCATTTTCTTAACATATTTAATGTTTAGTTGAAATGATCCACTAAACAAACACACTAAGCATGATACAGCAATATTTTAAGTGTCTTATAATGAAAACCTTGGCAGTATGCTTAAAAATTTCCAACGTTTTGGCAAATGGTATCTGTTTGCTATAGATTTGAAAACCAGGAGGCAATTTTCCTACTTGCAGTGTGAGTGTCACAATAGGTGTCCCTAAGTGTAATGGAAAGCAGCCCAGACAGACATGCAGACACGTTTAAATCACCCAACACACGTTTGCTGTCCATACTCCTATTTACAAGGTGCAACACACAACCCCAAAGTCCCCAAAAGTCCAGGCCAACAACACAATGCCTCTCTCTTGAGGCCGCCTCCTTGCCTCTCCACCAAGACCTTGTCTTCTAAACCTCCCGACTCTAGCTATCGAACGGAGAGAGAAGACCCCTTTTATAATCACCTAGATGTGCTCCAGGTGCCTCCCGACACTCTTCCACCGGCACTCCCCAGTGTGGCTGAAGTGCCGGCTGCACACCCGGAAGCACTCCAGGTGTCCCCGATCCTCTTCCCCCAAGCACATCTGGGTGTGGCGGAAGTGCTGAGGTCCAGGGCTCCATAGGCATTGGGACGCCCTCTGGCGGTGACCACTGGCCCCTACAGGGTTGAGCTTCAAAGGCACCAGAACGGTCAACACCACGTGGTCTGGGAGAGGCGTAAGCCCTCCTCCAGTCCTCCAGGGCGTCCCAGCCAGGTCGCCAAATGCGTGCCACCTATGACAGTGTACAAGGTTGCTAAGGAGATGAATGCTTCTGCCTGCTTGTGTCTACGTTTAAGGGGGAGGCTAATTGTTTCTGACTGCTTGCGGTCAATTGATATGCACATTTTCGATAAAATGAGTACAAAAATGGCTGAAATTATTTTCGGGAACTGAAAGTCAATCTGAAGAAAAAACGTCCTCTCCACTGTTGTGTTTCCTGTTTGGTTGATAAGAATCACTATTACACTGACTCTACAACAGTTTGTAACAATGTCTACAAGGAGGAGAGAGGTAAGGAGGAGAATATCAAATAAAAAAAATCTTTCACTAATCATCTCAAATTTGTGAGCACATTGAAACCATTTTAAGCAGAGAAAAATGTATACAGTATATCCTTTCTTTTGTACCATATTTCGTATTTTAATACATCTGTGATGTTACCAGGAAGAAATATGTATAGATATTATTATTATTATTATTATTATTATTATATATTATTTCCTACATTTCTGAAAGAACACATTCTCAGGGAACATGCACCTGCTGTTGGAATGTACAGTAAATGTACTACAGAAATATGTTAACATTAAATGCCAATAAAGAAACTTAAAAAAGGATGTTTCATGTGCTGAGTCTAACTTCAGGTGTGTAATTATTTTATGATCATTTAAACAAGCACTTTTCTGTGGCAGTAAACTGGGGTGCTCCCCATTTTTTTTTTTAACTTTGCATTTTTCGTTATAAGTCATTGCATTACTTAAAGGAATGCCTTGTTGTCTTGAACAACTGATACTGTGCAATATCCAGAAGTTTCAAACATATGGACACTCGGAGCACATAAAAATCATGAACGTGAGGGTTGATTTTTTCGTCTCATTTGCTGCTATACCTCTCCAATGATCGAATGTAAAATCACCACGGAGCACCACGTTAGATTACAAATAAATTTCTTTAGTGCTTGTTATTACAATAAAATAGTATGTAGAATCTTAATAAACTGGAACAAACTATCAAGCGCCGCACTGCAGGCAAAAAAAAGAACGGGGAACACCCAAGTTTACTTTGGGGTTGGTGTTTTCTAATAAGTCTTGTATGGGAAAAAAAGAAATGGATGTCTGCCTGTCAATGTACACCATTGTATACATAACAATGAACTGTGATCACCAACAATTTCATTGAAAAAAGAATGCTATATTAACCTTCGCTCACTCAACACATCACTTAACCGGAAACTTCCCCTGTGGACCTTGCCACCAATCAATGTTTTCCATTAGTTTTACCATGGAACCTATCCTTTCAATATACACTTTTGCTTGTCGTCACCCCTCTGATTGTGAGTATGTCATCTCTAATTTCCACATTTAATTTTGCGCATCACCTTATTTGAATGTACGCATCAACTTAAGTGGGCGCACCACATTTATTGTGCACGTCACCTTTTTTAATTGTGTGGCACTACATTTAATTCTGCGTGTCATGTAGAAGGGAAAATTTTTATATTAGCATAAAATAGCAAAATTAACATAAACAGTCCTACAAAGTAATTAAAAGCTTCTAAAACATTAGATTAAGCATAAATTAGAATGTTAAGAAAAATAAGATAGGTCAAGGAAATAGTTAATTAAAAAATCAGTCATTTTGCATTATTTTTCAAGCTTGAAGCAGGATTGCTAGTATGGGAAAAGAACAAAAATGATGTGTAGAAACCAGCTTAGAACAGGATAAGGAGATTGAAGCTAAATGAATGATACCACAGACAGAAGATGGCCCTGGTAGGCACGTAAAGAAACCAGCTGGATTGGTGAATCAGCAGAAAGGCAACAAAAGGCTATTGCTGTAAGCAAGGTCACATTGATGTAATGCATGAAAGAAACACTATGCATATTCAGGCATTAGTATTAAATATAGAAGAATATATTAGAAATTAACTTTAGCATAGAAATAAAGGCAAATCAAGCATGCCAAGCAAATGATTAAATGAAAGCATATACCATATTTATTTTTAATTAAAGCTTAGCTTTAGGCCACCATTATAGCATAGCTTGAAAGGTTTAGAGAAGGAAGTGACACCATGAAAGACCAAATATGGAAGAAGGAACATTTTCCCAGTCAAAGAACCAATCAAAATAAGCAAAACAGTAACTAGAGTAAACAATAGACAGTATAGACAGGTGCAGAATGAACTAATTGCACAAGGTCAAAGTGATAAGAAATTGTTATAGAAACTTCAATTGCCGAACCGTTTCGGGGCTCAGCTCAATTTGGCCGTATTGGGTTAAGTCCGTGTTGTTATTTGTGTTGTTTTATTGCAATAAAGCTTTAAAACTTCTGTCTGTCTATCCCAAGTCCTAATAGCCTTCATTTTCAGGTAAAAAGCCTTCTGGTGACGAATTTTTCACCACGACAGTCACCACATTTGAATGTTCATATCACCTTTAGGCCGGGGTTATACTTCACACGATGTGACGCATGCTGCAGCAGATGCTCCTGCTACGCAAGCGTTGTACTGTTTATACTTGCACACGTACTTTACGTAAATCTGGAGGAATCCACCAGGTGGCAGTGCGAGACATTATCACGGTGTGAACATGTTCAGCTTTGCTGTGTTGTGAATTGCTTGAAACATAAATTAAATTCCGATGACACTTTACCGCAATATCTCTGAAAAAGGATGTTTAATGATTAAATCCATCAATCCAGGGATGTGTCCATTCCAGCAAGTACTGGGCGCGAGACAGAAACAATCCCTGGATGGGGCCTCAGCTCATCGCAAGGTGAATACAAACACTCACATACACTGGCCTCATTTTAGCAGCACCAAATCCCCATATCTACATATCTTTAGAAGGAAACCGGAGCATAGTACGGAAACCCAGCAGGAAAACATGAAAACTCCAAGCAGAGAATACCAGCGATGTGACTCCCTGCGAGAAAGCAGTGCCACCGCTTCACCACCGTGTCACCCCCATGTGTGTTATTATTAACAGTATTCATTATTTAAATGAAATTAACAATTTATCTGTAAAATGTAACATACATACTTTAATGCATTTCATCATGAAAATGATATCAAGTATAAATCTAAAGATTCTAAATTTGCAGAGAGTTGGAATACCATACATTTAATGTGTTCTGTGTGGTGATCTATTGCTGCTTGCCGCTGCTGTCAGGTCCAGGAAGTTCATAGCGATTAAAAACTGGGATGACATTTACGATGGTCTGCTTTAATGATAAAGTAAACTACGAGGTTAAAGTGGACATTTCGAGATTAAAGCCGTAATTTCCACTTTAATCATAAAATATACGTTTTCACCATGTCCTTAATTTTCTCTGTGGCTCAAATACAGAGCTGTACATTATGTTGCTGTTGTGAAGTTGCAAAAAAAAGATGGTATATGAGACTTTTAAAATTCGTCGTGTCATTACGATCGGGAATATGCGACTCTTGAATATAAAAGCACCACAAATGCATTTTTATGTCAGCATTTAGCTTCACCACATCAAACCATTCATCAAACATCGAAGCGGACACATCAATCCCGTAGGATCCGCATAGAGACTTTCTGTCACTTGTAGATAGTAAACAGAGACTCTGATGTCACATTCCGACTTTTAGCACACTGCAACCCCCCACCCCCATATTTTTGTTGGTACTGCAACTCGCACGTTAATTTCTGAGGACCTGCTCAGAGGACATGTGAAATGCACGCTGGGAACGCATGGCAGCCATGATGCGGGTGTGTATGCATTCTTAGAGTGAAGTATAAACTGGCCCTTAGTGTACATGTCACCTTGTTTAATTGTGCGCATCACATCTTTACATTCTTTGTCACTTCCCCTTCAGGGCCACCATACTTTAGACTCTGGGAGGAAACCCATGCAGACAAGAGGAGAACATGCAGACTCCATGCAGGGGGGACCTGGTGTATGAATCCTGGTCTTCTTATTGCAAGGCAGCAGCACTACAACTGTGCCACCCTGAAATATATGTATGTATATTAAATATAAGTATGATAAAATAAATCGTGGCTGACATATTACTGTATTGCATTGATCAGTAATGCTTTTTTAAATTCAGGATACAGTGATTTTTGTGAGCAATGGAGGTTATACTCCACCATCATGTCTTTTGTCAGCCTGATGCATTGTGTCATCTGTCAAAAGCAATGTAGAATCCCACACTAAAAATGATCCTGTAATATTCCGAATGAAATAGAAAGACCTATATAACATGCCACAGAGGAAGGAAATATTTTTTGTTTATAAATAAAATTAGGAATATTATTGGCAAAAACTGGAGGATAAAAAAGATATCTTTGAGAAATATACAAACAAAGGTGACAGTAGAATGTGGAGGCACTGTAAAAATATAGTGGATTATAGAATAGGAGCCAAAGTACAGAGGATTGAGAATGATCATTTAGAATAAATACTGTAGCTCAACTAAGAAGAAAATTATAAAGATTAGGAAAAGTCTCTGACACAAGTGGAAAAGAAAGAATGCAACAACACAAAAGTGAAAAACATGGGGCATCAGCTTGTGCTGGAAAAAGAGCAAAGACAATCAGTTATAGATGAAGACAAGCTGACAGTGAATTAATTTGTGATGCCAAGTCATTATTAGTAGACTATATAACAATACATAGGGAGTATTTACTTGGTATTTGCCCAAATACCAAAATTTTCACAATAAGGTATATTCCTTCAGCTCTGTTGATTCCATTTTTATCAGAATAATAGGTTTTAGGAGTTGTAAAACCCAATTTTGTCAGCAGTTTGCTAATTTGAAATAATTTTGTAGTAGTTACAGTATATAATTGTTAAATCTTTCTCTGGTGCCATCTTTATTTTTTTCGAATGCCACTATTTTGAGTGTCAGTTGCTATGTTCAACGACCCTCCGAAGTGCGTGGTGTTGTCATATTGTTGCAATAGCATAAAAGTTTGGCACCGTTCATTGCTCAGTCATCCAAATCTGTTGATAAATCTAGAAAAATTCCTAGGTGATTGTTGTTATTATTCATTGTTAGTGCTCTGGATATCTTCTCTGGCTTCTACCTGATTTTTGGTTTAGCATTCAGCATCAAAGAAAAATAACACAGATTCTCATTTATTACCTTTAGGCTTGTATTTTTTGACAGTTCTTCTCCTGCTCACCGCCATTATCCAGAAAATTTGCACTTTCCTTTGGCAGACGTATTGCCTGTTACTGTATAGTACACTGTACACTATATTGTACAGTAAAGTGGATATTCATAAGGCAGACATAACACTTATTATTCTATATACAATATATATTAAATTAACTTACTGCTTATGGTGCTGTAGTCTATTTGAATTATATTAGGCCCATCTGAATCAAAATACTGGTAGTATACATTAAAATCATACATTTGTTTTTTAAGTTTAAAAGTCGCTACCACTTCCATCCGAATACAGAGTCAAAGGTCAGCTTTATTTTCATAAACACCTTTCCTCCATCATGGAAACACATGTGGACTAATATCTAACTTCAAAGTGTGTGTTGCTGTGCACCTTTGAATATGCTGTTTATGGTAATCTCATACTATACAATGAACTGCATATTCATAACTGACTTTCCTTGGTAATTTGTACTTGTTCTCAATAATTGTTCCACCTAGACAGAACCTGGAGGTAGTAGGAATGTATGAAAGAATAGAAGATGAAATGTAGTCAAAAAACTAAGGCAAAATTTTAAACCATAGATCTGTCCTATCTCTGACTTAAGAACAAACAGAAACCACCAGTTGAAGATCAGCACACTAAAGTCAAACAGCATAATGCACTTGTTAACTCTCAGGTTCTAAGTGTAATCTCAGATGGCACAGAACTTTATTGTGTTTATCTTTACAATTTTCACTGTTGCACTAGTGAATCACAGGTCATGACGCCTGAGACATAGCTGCAAAATGGAGGGATCAGTGAAAAATAAAATGGTGTCGGATAAGGCACAAAAATTATTTCACAACCTTAAACTAATGTGAAACAAAAAAAAAAATACAGTATTGGTTTTGAACTTGTTAATATGCTTTTTTTTCTTTATTTAATAATTTAATTTCAAGAAATTAACATAGTACACAATCAAGCAAATAAAATGTGCAGAACTTACACAACAAATAACTAAAAAGAGAATAAGAGAAAGAGAGAAGATCCAAGAACAGAGCAAAAAAATTAAATAAATAATTGAAAAAAGGAATAACATCCTTTTCTCTCTAATTAAGGTGACCAGAATTTTTTGGGCCAATCCGGGGACATGGTTGTGGAGGAGCGTAGAATCTACAGATCATGAGTAGGGACTCTAAATACTACAGAGTACAAAGCGGAAGCTTATCACGTGATTTCTCGCCAAAGTTGCAGGATATGGTAAAGCATGACCTCCGTCAAAACACCGTGCCTGCGCGCCGAGTTCAAATTATCGTGGTGATGGGATACATTCAAAAAAGTGAGCCAGCTGAAACCGGGGACGAAATCTTAAACCAGGGACAAAACAGGGACATGTTTCTGAGTGGGGACAGTTGTCCGAAAAAGGGGACTGTCCCCGGAAACCGGGGACGGATGGTCACCTTACTCTAATGAATGCTTATTCTGTTTTTAATGAGGTCATATTGTAAAAACGTTTTGAACAAATATTCTAAGTGAGAATTAGATTTTTTCAAATTTCAAATAGTAAAGAACATCAGTTACCCACTTACTTACAAAAGGTGTGTTGGGATTCATCCAGCTAAGGAAGATAAGCCTTTTTATCGTTATGTTTCCCCCTGGTAAAATGAGTCAAAAACGTTACATTTTTTTCAACAAGAAAAATGTTATTACGTAAAATAGAAACATGTAAATACCAAAACATCAACATAAATACAATGGGAAAGGTATGTCCAGTGCTCACTGATGTATGATGCAGATTTAGAATACATCCTTTGTGTGATATGTTTTGCGACAGTCACTAACGCACAGCCCAGTGTTGCAATTGGTACAGTAGAAGCATGTTTCTTTGCATACTTTCCTTATATTTTTTATTCTGTTGCTTGCACATGAGAGGATAAAATATCAGTGCCTCACCTGTACAATCGATGAACCCCTTGTGTCATTGTAGGCTACCACAGGCAATGAACATTGACAGTTGCTGCATTGTGAACACTTCTCAGGGGACTAACATCTTGCTCTTCCTTGCACTTGATCACAATTATTTTGCCTTTTTGTAATGCAGCTAATATCAAACCTCAGTGATCCTCCACACTGGGCATATCACAGCGGTTCAATCATACAGTGCTGTGTGAGGCATCAGTTTTCCCTTTCCGTGCCAACATTTTATAAGCAGAACACATCGTGCTCACTAACACTCGATTCCAGCAATGGTTCTATTTTAGTTTGTTCTAAAACTACCTTTATGGCTTTTCATTTGCCATTGTGTTTTTCATCGAAGGTTCTGCACCAATCATTAATATGGATGAGTTGCAATAGATAGACCATAGAGGGGCAGAAAGCTTAGAAATATTCTTTTTCTTTGGCAGCATAATGTTATTTTATTCAGTACAAGGAAGTAGAATATTCTCCTAAGGGTTATTCTGGCTTATCACTATGAAGCGTATTTGAGCACATCACCCTGCACCTGACTTTGATTTAACTGTAATTGCTCAGATTTAACTGAGTCATGCTCAGAGTTAATGACAAGGAGGTTAATCAGCAGGTCTGTTGAGGTAGCAGAATTAACTAACGTTTATTTGAGGGACATGATTCAGGTATGCATTTATTTTATGAGTACAGGTCTGAAGCAATTCTTAAAAATCAGACCCGTGAGATATTATGGAGACCACGATAGCATAGAAATTATCATTGCTGCTTCAGTCTTAGGTTCAAATCCTGGTCCAATGGCTGCCAATGTATTCTTATATATACTTTCACCAGTTTTACTTTACTTTGATTGAATAAAGATGTTCCAATTAGGATAACCAATGACTTTAAATTGTCTCAGTGAGAGTGAGCGATAGAGTGTCACTTAACTTTATAAATTACTTCTCTATCTGTCAATAACTTGTTAAACTTTTTCAGTAAATTCCTTACATGTTTACTGCATTTATTATTATTTTGCTTCATTATCTGATCAAATTGCCAATATAGATATTAAACTAATACTGCTTACTCTATTGTGTCACATCTTACTCTATGTGTAAGCCATGGGTCTTCCACCAAATATTTTAAAAGGCTCAAAATGTCTGGATGCAACTTCCCATGAAAATGTTAGCATTTATAAAAGAAAACCTAATGAGAGAACTTGCATATATTTACTGCAACTCATACCCAAATGTATGTAACATTTCAGAAAAAATAGGAAATGACAAATTCCTTAAACAAACAAGTAAATGTAGCCAAACCAGTTAAAAGATGACTTGCACTCATAATAATTCATATCATTGAGCCATTACTGTAATGTGTGTTGATGTGATAAATATATCACACCTCAAAAAAGATGTTATGATGCAAAGACTTTGTTTTAGTACATTTTAAGAGGACCAATGCTGTATATTTGTACTGAACAACATTTTTAGATTTTCATCAGTTTATCGGTTAGCTGTTGTCATTTTTCAGGGAACTGGCTGACATGTCAACAGTATCTCAGCCAAGCAAGCAAGGTACTACATCCAGTTTTCGTATGATATGGTATTCATATTACAATAAGGATACCTAGTGTGAATTGAACTGCTTTTGTTGACCCAAAGCAGTTAGATTTAAATAATGCACACGTCATCCAAGATGTGACTGTCTCTGGCCTGGGTTAGCCCATGATTCATTTTTTTTTTAACCAAAGTAGCTTTGACAGATGTCATTGTGCTGTATGTGGTGGCTGGCTTGTCGGTAAGGTAATTGGCTAAATCCTCAGTGTCTCATATAGCCTGTATATTGGCATTGTAACAGCAGTCATGTCATTGAATGTGCCAGTTGATAGTGGCTGTGTGGTCTGAAGATTATGCCTTACATCTTTCTCGGACCCCCAGAAATGCATCTCAACACATCAAGAAGGAGCCACTCTGCCAGCCAATTAAGCTCTGTAGCATTATGATTCTTTTTGTATGAAGCCAATTAGAATGCTCCGTATACAGATGTTTCAGGGTGGCACTCTAGGTGCACTTATGTATGCATTTTTCCAAGGTGATTGTGTTTATAAATAATAAATCATGAAATATGTTTATGTAAGATTTCATAAACCTGATTTTTTGGGAGTATGCTTTTTTCTGGTTTTTGCCATGCAAATATTTTCATACTCAAATCAATGAAAGTTTTATAAACAAAGCCCTGGATGCTAAAACAATGCTTACAGCCACACTTACAACTTCTCTTATTTCTTGAGTTTAGCAACAGGGTATAGCTTCACTCAATTAAGTGCAATAGTGTGACCACTTGCTTGCTCAAAAAGGTAACATATAATTACCAAAGAGTATTCCCTTTTCCTGCTCTCTCTCATTTTGTCATCTTGCTCAGTCCACACAATATTCCCACCTATCAAGCTCTTCAACCAAATCACCTCCACATTCAATGAGACACTAGCAATAAGCTTGCTTTAAATAATTTCCTGAGGGCAATTTCTCTAATTAAGAATAACCTTAACAGTCCAGACACTATATGCTCCAAGGTCTTTCTGACACCCCCAGATATTCTTGTACCTATTTGCTCCAAAATCTATTTAAAGTGCCAGTGGTTCTAACTGTTCTTGGAGTCTTTCTCTTCTCTATATCAGAGCTAAGGGATGTGCCAATGTCATATTGGTACCTTGTGCTGCAGCCTGGTTTGGGGTAGGGTTTTTCCAGGCTTTTTCAGTCACCCTGGCTGCTCTTTGGTTAGAGGGCCAAGTATCCTGGTATGTACTAGCTTGCCTCCCCCTAGTGTTCTTGGAGAATATTGTATGATTGCATCCTGGCCACAAATTTAACTTGCATTTCCTGTCTATACTGCCATGGAACCAGGAGGTATATTCATAATGCCTTCTGACAATTCATTAGCTGGTTTTGTGCCCGTAAAAACCTTCCAGGACACTTTACTAAGTATGAGATACAAACCCTTCCAATGTTTGATTACCCACTTTTACACTAATGTGGTGTCCTCTTACTGCAACTTCAGAAAGTATGGAGTCATTTAGTGAGAGAATACCAAGATTCATTACTATTACTCTGGAATGACTGTTTAAAACTTTATGATCTATAAAGCCTCACTCAACTGCCTACCTGGATAATGACTCCTCTGGTTCCTAAGAGCTAGAATATAGCTAATATTATCCTGTTATATAAAATGTTGATTGGGCGAATTCAAGTGACTATGTGACTGTAAGCTTAACATGCATCATGGGCAAAATAATTGAAATAGCTATTAAAAAGCTATTGAGCCACACATGGCAAGAGCAGGAGTGAACAAGCAAATGAGTTCAGATGGGTAAGGTCAACTTTTACTAATATGCTGGAATTCTAGGGGGAAGCAACAAAAAGATATGATCAGGGCAGTGCATATAATATTATTTATCTTGATTTTCAGAAAGCTTTTGGTATAATCACTCATGACAGGCCAGTCATGAAACAGTGTGTATATGGAGGCAAAATTGGCTCAAGCACAGCAAGAAAATAATTATTGGTGCGAGGAAACCTGTCAAAGTTAGGTGATGTTAAAAGTTATGTACCTTAGGGGTCAGTGCTGCTCCTTCCAATATATTTAATTGCTGTGATTAGGAATATATATAACAAGCTTGTTAACTTTGCAGATGATACCAAATTAGGCAAAATAGCAGAAATCTAGAATTACCAGAATCAGAGGGACTTGGGCAGAATAGAGGTTTGGTCAGATTTGTGCCAGATGAAATTTAATGTATGAAAATGCACGGTATTGCATGTAGTAAGTAAAAATATTTGAATACACATTTGGAGGTCTAAAACTTGAAATGGGAAGGACTTAAGAGTCATAGTGGACTCATCACTATTTGCATCCAGAGAGTGCAGAAGAAATTAAGAAGTCCAATAAAATGTTAGGTTATATAGAATAATGTGTACAGTACAAGTCAAACAGAGTTATTCTTAAGCTATACAATGCTCTGCAGCGGACTCACCAGGTGTGCTGGGTGTAGTTTTGGTCTCCAGAATCAAAAATGATATACAGTAACAGTGCTGGAAAATATCCAGATAAGACTGGCTAGGCTGATTCTAGGATTGTAACTGTATAAAGTAGTGCTGTGAAGCATGGTGGGGGTTAAGAGAAAGAGAGAAAGATAGCTCAGCATTGCTCACAGCCTAACCCCCTGCACAAATAGTTAAAAGAAGTTCTCCTTTAGATAATGCTAGTAAGGGAGGCTGCTGCTGATGGCCCTTGTAATCCAGACATTGTAGGTTTGTGGATGACCACCAGTAGTTGCCATAATACAAATTTGCTAACTGTGTAGCTGTCCGGTGCCACTAAGATTCACACCGTCGAAGAGATGGTGATTTTTTTTAGTGGAGATTCCAGGGACTCACCCAGCCTTGGCTCGACTCTCATGCCTTCACAAACAGAGACAAAAAGCCACCGGAAATAAAACAGAAAATAAAGAATTATTAACAATAATAAATGAAAACAACAATCCCACCAAATTCCCCTTATGGCGATTATACATTAAATACAATAAACCATAAACAAAAACCACACACAGTAAAGTCCATGAAAAAACGGCAACAGATGTAATGTAAAGATGAAGGTAAATAGATCAGAGATCCAGACATTGAAGAGGAATGTAAAGATAGTCCTACCGGTAGTTCCTGAAATGGTGAAGATTGGTGGACGGGTTCAGGAGTGCTCCTTTCTTCACAGGATGGCCATAAATCCACATACAGTCCTCACGTAACAGGCAGACAGCAGAAAATCCAGACCCCGACCAAGAAACGATCCAGGAAACAAATTAGAAAGTACAGGTATCAGACAAGAACTTCAGACACACACCATAAAATACTTTTTTTTTTCATTGGTCTCACAGGTCTCCTTTTAAATGCCTCCTTGAACCCAACAGCCCCTGCACCATCAGAAGGAGACCAATCAGAGCCACTGCAGGAACTGCTGGGAGTTGCACTTTCAAGCCCCAGTAGCACCGCTACAACTGAGTTGGCTTATGGTTTAAGTCCATGGAAATACAGCAAGATATGAGTTATAATAAAACAGAGGGAGCTGAACCTTTTCAGTTTAAGCAAATTAAGATTAAGAGGAGATAGCACTGAAATTTTTAAACAGTGGAACACAAATGGAAACTTCTTAAGTTCTTAAGGGTAAATTTTGCACAAGCATTAGATTTGTTTTCACACAGAGAACCATTGACACATACAATAAATACCAAGTAGTGTGGTAGAGAGTGGCAGTCTAGCGACCTTCAAACTTCAATCTGATGTTATTTTTGGAGAAATTGGGTTGCTAGAAATGCCAAACTTTGATGAACCGAATGTCTGTTTCTCATCAACGTTAATGTAATGTTCTAATGATTATTGCACACACCTCCTCTGAAGGAAGTATGGACATTTTCTAGTCTGTTTCCTAATGCCTGTATATTTCCTTCCCCTTTTTTGCAGTGGCTCTATTTTGCTACCCCAGTCCCTTGTAACACAGTAAATAAATGTTATTAGCTTGATCTTATTAGGATATGATACATATATTTTGCACATTAGCAATAAATAGAAAAACAATGCTAAAACATTATGTCGTGGTTGATGCTGATGATAGGACATTAGTCCAATTGCTGGCCCAGGCTCTTTCAGTGCACAGTCTGCATGTTTTTCAGCATTGTCGTAAAGGATCTTAAGGAATTCCATCACGTGAAATGTGTGAACGTTATCTTATAAATTACAGTTTATGTAACTTTTATAGCACATGATCATTAGATTAACTGAATTTAATAAAGACAAATCTACAAAGAAATACTGCTGAATGTGCTATTAAATCCTGGGGAAAGATAAATACATCAAATAAAGTCAACACTAAGCAAGTTTGATTACAAAACCTTTTAAACTATAGGATTAAATATGAAAAATGTTCTTTGAAAAATGTTAGTCATTTTAATAAATCACCATTTTTTTAAATTTAAATAAAATGTTGACAATTAACAAAATGAAAACGTGCAGGCATGAAACAGTTTCAAAACTTCCTGACAAACCCTTCCTCTCCAAAGTAATTAGTGGCAGTGTAATCTTAGAAATTTGATGGAGTCTAAGATAAAAGCCATATGATTTTGGCTTCACAATTTTCTGCAGATCACTTTGCCTCAGTATGTTTCTCGTATATAATCTTGATGAATGTTAAACAGCATATATATATATATATATATATATATATATATATATATATATATATATATATATATATATATATATATATATATATACATACTGCTCAAAAATATTAAAGGAACACTTTTTAATCAGAGTATAGCATCAAGTCAATGAAATTTCTGGGCTATTGATCTGGTCAGTTAAGTTGCAGAGGGTGTTGTTAATCAGTTTCAGTTGCTGTGGTGTTAATGAAATTAACAACAGATGCACTAGAGGGGCAACAATGAGATGACCCCCAAAACAGGAATGGTTTAACAGGTGAAGGCCAATAACATTTTTCCCTCCTCATCTTTTCTGACTGTTTTTTCACTAGTTTTGCATTTGACTACGTTCAGTGTCACTGCTGGTAGCATGAGGCGATACCTGGACCCTATAGAGAATGCACAAGTTGTCCAACCTCTCCAGGATGGCAAATCAATACTTGCCATTGCCAGAAGGTTTGCTGTGTCTCCCAGCACAGTCTCAAAGGCATGGAGGAGATTCCAGGAGACAGGTAGTTACTCTATTAAAGCTGGGCAGGGCTGTAGAAGGTCCTTAACCCATCAGCATGACTGGTATCTGCTCCTTTGGGCAAGGAGAGCAGGATGAGCACTGCCAGAGCCCAAAAAAATGACCTCCAGCAGGCAGGCCACTGGTGTGAATGTCTCTGTCCAAACAATCAGAAACAGACTTCATGAGGGTGGCCTCTGGTGGGCCCTGTGTTCCCTGCTTAGCACCGTGGAGCTCGATTGGCATTTGCCATACAATACCAGAATTGGTAGGTCCACCACTGGCGCCCTGTGCTTTTCACAGATAAGAGCAGGTTCACCCTGAAAACATGTGACAGACGTGAAAGGGTCTGGAGAGGTTGTGGAGAATGTTAGGCTGCCTGTAACATAGTTCAGTATGACCAGGGGGGCGTTGGTCAATGATGGAGGGACGCACGGACCTCTACAGGTTAGACAATGGTACCTTGACTGTCATTAGGTCAGTCAGTCAGTCATTCTCCAAACCACTATATCCTAACACAGGGTCAATCCCAGCCAACACAGGGTGCAAGGCAGGAACAAACCCTGGGCAGGGCGCCAGCCTACCGCAGGGCACACACCAAGCACACACCAGGGAAAATTTAGGATCGCCAATGCACCTAACCTGCATGTCTTTGGACTGTGGGAGGAAACCCACGCTGACATGGGGAGAACATGCAAACTCCACGCAGGGAGGACCAGGGAAGCGAACCCAGGTCTCCTTACTTAGTGCTACCACTGCACCACCATCCCGCCCCTGCCATTAGGATGAAGGAATTGATACCATTGACTGGCCCACATGTTTGCCTGACTTAAATCTAATAGAACACCTCTGGGACATTATGTTTTGGTCCATCTGACACGGCCAGATTGCACCTCAGACTCTCCAGGAGCTCAGTGATGCTCTGGTCCAGATCTGCAAGGAGATGCCCCAGGAAATCATCCGTCATCTCATTAGGAGCATCAATCAACAGCTTTGGGACAAGGGGGGTATTTGTATTAATTGACACTCTGGGCATGTCATCAAAAGCAGCACACTTCCTCATGAAAACTAGGCCAATATAACCCTGCTGTGATCCTTTCCTGAGTTTTTTTCCTGTCCAAATGAGTTCCAAGGAGGTGAGCATGGGCCAGGTTACAAATTTTGGGGCAGTGTAATGAAGTTTAAAAATTGGAGTTTTATAATTTATTAAATTATTATTATTAAATAAGACTCATAATATTTAATTTGTGTATTTTATTATTCATTCAAGGTATGGGTCAATGTTATACCCAGGACAAAGTAATTGCAAATTAAGGGCCTTGCTCAAGGGCCCAACGGATTAGAGCCCCTTCTGTTGCTTGCTGGATTCATTGCCGGGGAAGATCCCTAGCCTCAGACCCACCAATTCGCACAGCAGAAAAATAGGGTGAAATTTATATGCAGGCACAGGGCAAAAAGTGCTGACAAGCAGGCAATTTACTTCAATGATATACTGTCAAGAACAGCCTTGAGCAGATACAAGTGAAATAAAACATGTAATTGAGTGGCTAGTGAGAAATGCAAAAGTTCAGAGCCAGGTATGAGTGAATTTTAGAAAAGGGATCAAGTAGGTCTGTTACTCTTTTGAACCATCAGCTAAAAAAATTGATGAGAATAAAAATCAATTTTAATACAGCATTGAATTCTGAGATGCAAATAGACATGCTAATACAGAGAAGTTCAGGAGAAATATGCAAATATACAGCAAACAGACATTAAGGAAGTGTTACATTGTTATGTTTAAGCTCAGATAAGCTAACTAGTATGTAAGAAAAAGTGAAACAGGTGCTTTTGGAGACTTTGTTTTTTAACTTTTTCTCCATAATTAGCTTAAAGCAACTTTTGGTTGATAAAAGTGCAAGACCAAGGGTAAATTTTCAATCGTCCATTTTTTGGCTGATGTCAATAACTAAAAATAGCCATCAAGCCATGGTATAAAACTGGTTTGACACAGATGTAAATTGAGCTGGGAAGAGGAATGGATGTCAGCCTTTATTGCTTTGTTTGATTTGTGCAGCCCTTTCAGGGTAAGTGCACAGGGGCAGTGATCCCTCAGCCCCTGTGAAAGTTTTCTTGCTCCCTCTGTTTTGAAGCTAAGGTCTCCAACCTCTGCCATATTGCTTGATTTGATTTGTGTGCTAGATAGATAAGTCAATGAGTGGATATCATGGATTTTAAAGGTAAATCAAAGCTAATAATTTAGGCATTTCCAGTATTAACTTGTCCACCAATATAAAAAGAGGTTTAACCTTTTTACACCCCAAAATACACAGCAAGGAAGTGGGATTAGGAATTCACTCCTATTTTCTCTCTGATGATCCACCATCTGATACAACTGATCACTGTTGATCATATAAGGCGGGCTTAGACAGTATGGAGTTTTTGGTCTGTTGTACATTGGCAGACACTACAGCATTCCATGAAAATTTCAGTATATCATCATTCCACAGCTTATCTTTAAAGGACAAAAGCAAGGAGCAATTTTGAAGATGCAGTGAGGCATGGGGATCTTACACAGCCTCCAATTACATCTTCCAAATCCGTGGATGGTGGGTGACTCCAAAACATTAGGTGTTGTCCTCCACCTGGAAGTCCGTTTTGCCTTACTGGGTGGATAATCCCTAAACATGCTGTGAATACAGGTGAGACTTTCATTGTCATAATGTTGCGACTGCACATATCATCTTGTAACAATGGTGATTTTGCTGTCTATATCGTATAAGGCCTGGACTTTCAGTCTACCTGTACCTGAAAAGGGAAGTGTTAAAGGCTTAGTTAGTACCTATCTCTGTGAGCCCATCCACCGCCCACAGTGTTATGGTTGCTACATGCCCTGGTTCCTCGCATTTGTAGCAGTGGACAGAGAGGGGTGATCTTTCTCTTCTCTGTGGTCCGGCATCTATCTCTTTTGCAACAGGTTCCAGTTGTTAGGGTTTCGCCACTATGAGTGTTTCAAGATGATGGTGTGCAGTGGTGTAATGGCTTCTCTAGGTCCCAGCGTTAAACATAGTGAAAGGGCGGACTTCATGGTGTTTCAGAGTGTTAATGTAATGGGTAAGTTAAGATATAGTCCAGTTGAACTTCAGGACATCAACAGCAACCTTCCAGTGATCCAACTCCCATTAGCACGTTGCTCAAGGCAATGCTCAACAGACTGCAGTTGCAGAGGACAGCAGACTGGTGCCGCAGGCAAGAGGAAGTGGTGCGCAAGAAAGTAAAAAAGGGGCAAGCACAGCAACTTGATGGTTAAGCTAAAAGTTAATGCGGCCAGACCAGCTATACCATTACTTTCCCAATCCATTGTGCATGCATTGGATAACAAAATGGATCTAACCCGGCTGAGGCTAAACCACTGGAAGATGATGAATTGTTGTATCCTCATTTTCACTGATACTTGACTTAATAGCAACATGCCAGACTCAGTTTTTCAACTCGAGGGGCTGCTTCATTTCCAAGCAGACAGAAATCAGCTATCAGGGAACTTTTGAGGAGGTGGACTCTGCATTTATATCAACAAATGTCAGTCAGTCAGTCAGTCATTATCCAACCCGCTATATCCTAACACAGGGTCACGGGGGCCTGGTGGAGCCAATCTCAGCCAGTACAGGGCGCAAGGCAGGAACAAATCCTGGGCAGGGCGCCAGCCCACCACAGGACATCAACAAATGTTGGTGAACAAATTGTTGGAGACTCCAGTCATGTTAAACTGATAGATGCTTTACCACAGCTTCACCAGCATATTAAATTTGCCATTTGAACACGCTCCACAGAGTGTACACAAACAGTCTCTCTGATCATATCTCCATTTTGCTAATCCCTTCATATTTCCTATGTTTAAGTCCAGAAAGCCAATACAAAAGTCCATCACTGTCTGGCCTATTGATACTGCCCCTATGCTTCTGGACTGTTTTAAATGCACTGGCTGGCAGATATTTAAGGAAGCAGCAGCAGCAAGTGTGAGAGTTGTGGACCTCGAGGAATATGCCCTAACTGTTACCAGCTATATCAGTAAATATGTTGAGGATGTTACTGTGACCAGGACAATCACCACACATCACATCCAGAAACTCTGGATGAATGCAGAGGTCCATTCACTACTGAGAGCCCTGAATTCCTCTTTCAGGTCTGGAGATGCAGCCGCACTATGGGCAGCAAGAAGGAAACTGCTGGTGGAAATAAAAAGGACAAAAAACAACTATTCTCTTAAAATACAGGGTCATTTTTCTACCAATGACCCCAGGAGCATGTGGAAAGGCAATAAGAACATCACAAGATATATATTAGCAAAGAGGCAGAGTGCCCCAAGGACTCGCCTCTACCTGATGTCCAAAATAACTTCTATGCTCAGTTCCAGAAATCGAATACTTTTTCCACCGCCAGACTGACCCCTCCATCAGATGAACTGCCCCTGATTGTGTCAGCAGCAGATGTAATGAGGTCCCTGTTGAAGGTTAATTCCCTAAAGCTGCAGGTCAAAATAAGATCTCAGGCAGGGTCTTCAAGGACTGCATTCTCTATTGAAAAGAGGTGCTGACAGACATTTTTAGACATCTCTCTGTCCCAGGTATCTGTACCAATATGCCTTAAGACCTATGTTATCATTCCAGAAACTCCACAGTGTCTTGTCTGAATGACTAATGTCTGGTGGCTCTCACATCTATAATCTCAAAGTGCTTTGAGAGGGTGGTAATGTCGGAGATAAAAAAGACCATCAAGGTAACAGTGGACCCGCATCAATGTGGTTATAGGAAGAACTGCTCTAAAGCTGACGCCATCTCTTCTGTGATTCATCTGGCTCTCACTCACCTGGACAGAAAGGACTACTTCATCAGATTACTCTTCTTACATTTTAATTCTGCCTTTAACACCATCATCCCCAAATGCTGGTGAACAAACTGTCCTTACTTGGATTAAATTCAGTACTTTGCAATTAGATTTTGGATTTTCTAATAAAACAGGTCCCAGTCAGTCAGAATTCACAGTATTACATCTTCTACCATTATTCTCAACGCGGACAACCCCCTAGGGGTGCATTTTGAGCCCCTTACTATATACTCTAGTGACCTATGACTGCATATCTCACTATCCGAATAATCACATAGTGAAATTTGTAGATGACACAGCGGTGGTAGGACTGTCGCTTATAATGATGAGTCAGCATACAGGATGGAAGTAGCTATACTGGAGGCTTGGTGTAAGGACAACAACATTTGTATCAATGTTAAGAAAATTAAGGAAATGATTATAGACTTTTGGTTGACTGGCACTCTCTCTCATCTTCCCCTTTACATCAATGGAGAAAGGGTTGAAATTCTCCCCTGCTTGAGTGAAAATCTGATGGTTTTACGTCATATTTATGCAGACATATAGAAAATTCTAAAGGGTTCACAAATTTTCAAGCACAACTGTAATTTCTTCTCTGTTACATTCATTTCTAGATGAGTGATGCCTTTAGAGGCAGGATAAGTGAGCAGGTAACCTTTATTAAGGTAAATCTGAAGCAGAAAATGATCTGTATTTGAAGTAGCACACAATCTTTCTCGGTTTTAAGATAGACAAGTTTGAAAAGTCGCCAGTGCTTTTCAATGGTAGATTTTGAAATGCAAGACTTTGAAATTTAAACAATTTGTACCGTATCTGTTTTTTGCATTATACACAAACAGACCAAAAATGGATCAGGAGATGAATTATTAACCCATATACTTTAGAGTACTTTACCAATACAATCACTGCCATGCACACTCCTCCACCCTATAACCCTGGTGGGTGTCCCATAGTTCCTGGTGGTTTATTTTGAATGTAGCAGGGAGTGATGAGTTACTTGTGTTTTGCTATACTTATTGTTCTAACTGGATTATTTTGATCTTGTTTCCGGATTTCTGTATTGGGACCTTGTTTGCCTGGATTGCCTTTTGGTTTAGGCAACTACATTTGCCTTTTGTGCTCTACAGAACTTACTTTTGTGAAAGTAAATTGTTTATTTTTTGGAGACTCTGTGTTTGTCCTAATTACTAGTTGGGGTGACATCCCCCTTTAGTGGTCATGTTTGGATGTGGTTTTGGAACCTGTTGGGACTTCTAGTTTACAACAGCACTAAGTCCAATACATAAACAAAGAATCAAGTCTAAGAATCAAAGCTGATTGGTCAAAATAACAAATTTTCAAAAGAAAAAAACTGAGGAAAGAGTTTTGTAATGAATTTCCAAAATTTCGTTGTGCCGATGTTGTGCCGATGACATCATGTGTCACAACTTCCAGGTGGTGTGTCCTTAAAGGTAGATTCTTAAAACAAGGTGTCCTCATGGTAAAACAAAAACATAATGATAAAATAAAACTAAAGGTCTTAGAAAAACATTCCACAATCACATCAAAGCCTAATAGGGTTGCAAAATAAAAGCCTTGTGATAAAACTTTAAGCCCAGCATGGCCAAACTAACCCTGCCCCTCAGTTGAACATACAAAGTTTGCTGTTAAGCATTTTGCTAGCTGTACAAGCAAAGTTGAAAGTAAGAATCTGACAGAAATTTAATAACTGGTATGAGAAGGAAGAAGGATCATTGAGCTAACAATATCAAAATGTGGAATAACATTAATTTTAATAAATACTCTTTGAGCTGCAGAGAGATTTTGACAGAGGACAGTTTTTTTTTAATGACTGCTACCATTCAATGATAATACAGGACTGTAGGGCTCTGCCTCCTGCTGGCTTCGCTTCACTCACCAACCTCCAGAGAGAGGCAAAAAGTACCCACTATCTCATGACTGAGCTGCTCGAAGGGCATAAGGCAGCTCCTCCGTTAGCAATTGTGTTTAAAAAGGTGATATATAGAAGAGTATGCAGGGCACAGAAGAAAGACAGTTTGGTCCTTAGTTATTAAAGACAGAAAATCAGTTATTTGAGTATTTCACTGCAACTGTCTATTTTAAATACTAATGAGTAATAAAACATAGCAAAAAGTAGAAGTAAAAAAGTAAATAAAATAATAATAAAAAGTGAATACAAAATTAAATTACATTAATGCCTCGTCAAAAACAACATTATGAATTACTTTATTCTATAAATGTTGCTTTGTTGCGTTTCTGTTTGCATATTGTTTGGGATATTTTTCACTTTTTCTTTTATAGGACAATTCTCTTTGTTCTTGATTTTTTTATTATATGCAGCTTTTTTTGTTAATTTTCTTTTTTTTTACGATAATTATCAGCTCTTGCTGCTCTTTTTCTATCGCAATCTAGAATTCGACATTCTTGAATAGATCATTTGCTTTTCAGCCTTGCTATTATAACAAACTGCATTGAAGGGCAAGTTAGCAGAGTGTTATGGTGTGGAACGGAGAAAGAATGTGTGTAGTAGGAGTAATGATTGGTTGAGCAGCATGTAGGGGAGTGGTCAAGGGCCTTGACTCAAGACTCAACTGACTCAAGGCTGAATAATGCAGACATGGCGGAAAAATTTTTAATTTATAATAGAGAGAAATGGAAGTGCATATGTCAATACTTAGGTACCTAAAATGGGTAGTATAGTGGTTTGATTTTATTATTAACTAGCAAAATACCCGCGCTTCGCAGCGGAGAAGTAGTGTGTTAAAGAAGTAATGAAAAAGAAAAGGAAACATTTTGAAAATAACGTAACATGATTGTCAATGTACTGTAATTGTTTTGTCACTGTTATGAGTGTTGCTGTCATATATATATATATATATATATATATATATACAAACACGCACACACACATATAAACATATATATAAATATACACATATACATATATATATCTATATATATACATATACACATATATATACACATACTGTACATATCTACATATATCCACACACATACATATACACACACACATATACACTGCTCACAAAAATTAAAGGAACACTTTAAAGAAACACATTAGATACATCAGATCTCAATATGAAGTTGGATATCTATACAAATAACGACAGGGCAATGTCTTAGGAACAAAAGGATGCCAAGTCTTTTAATGGAAATAAAAGTTTTCTGCCTACAGAGGGCTCAATTGTGTAGACACCCTAAAATCAGAGTGAAATGAAGATGTGGCAGGCTAGTCCATTTTTTCAAAAACTTAATTTCTGCTACTCAAAATGCTTTTCAGTATCTTATGTGGCCCCCACGAGCTTGTATGCATGCTTGACAACGTCGGGGCATGCTCCTAATGAGACGACGGATGGTGTCTTGTGGCATTTCCTCCCAGATCTGTATGAGGGCATCCCTGAGCTGTTGTACAGTCTGAGGAGCAACCTGGCGGCGCCTAATGGACCGAAACATAATGTCCCACAGATGTTCTATTGGGTTTAAGTCAGGGGATCGTGAAGGCCATTCAATTGTTTCAATTCCTTCATCCTCCAGGTACTGCCTGCATACTCTTGCCACATGAGGCTGGGCATTGTCGTGCATTAGGAGGAAACCAGGACCTACTGCACCAGCGTAGGGTCTGACAATGGGTCCAAGGATTTCATCCTGATACCTAATGGCAGTCAAGATGCCATTGTCTAGCCTGTAGAGGTCTGTGAGTCCTCCATGGATATGCCTCCAAGATCATCACTGACCCACCACCAAACCAGTCATGCTAAACGATGTTACAGGCAGCATAATATTCTCCACAGCTTCTCCTGACCCTTTCACGTCTTTCACATATACTCAGGGTGAACCTGCTCTCATCTGTGAAAAGCACAGGACGCCAGTGGTGGACCTGCCAATTCTGGTATTCTACTGCAAATGCCAATTGAGCTCCCCAGTGCTGTGCAGTGAGCACAGGGCACAGTAGACATTTGGGCCCTCAGGCAACCCTCATGAAGTCTGTTTCTGATTGTTTGGTCAGAGACATTCACACCAGTGGCCTACTGGAGGTCATTTTGTAGGGCTCTGGCAGTGCTCATCCTGTTCCTCCTTGCCCAAAGGAGCAGATACTGGTCCTGCTGATGGGTTATGGACCTTCTATGGCTCTCTCCAGCTCTCCTAGAGTAACTGCTTGTCTCCTAGAATCTCCTCCATGCCCTTGAGACTGTGCAGGGAGACACAGCAAACCTTCTGGCAATGATACGTATTGATGTGCCATCCTGGAGAAGTTGGACTACCTGTGCAACCTCTGTAGGGTCCAGGTATCGCCTCATGCTACCAGTAGTGACACTGACTGTAGCCAAATGCAAAACTAGTGAAGAAACAGTCAGAAAAGATGAGGAAGGAAAAATGTCAGTGGCCTCCACCTGTTAAACCATTCCTGTTTTGGGGGTCATCTCATTGTTGCCCCTCTAGTGCATCTGTTGTTAATTTCATTAACACCACAGCAGCTGAAACTGATTAACAACCCCCTCTGCTACTTAACTGACCAGATTAATATCCCATGAGTTTAATTGACTTTATGCTATACTCTGATTAAAAAGTGTTCCTTTAATTCTTTTGAGCAGTATATATATATATATATATACCAATAAAAGGCAAAGCCCTCACTGACTGACTCACTCACACACTCACTCACTCATCACTAATTCTCCAACTTCCCGTGTAGGTAGAAGGCTGAAATTTGGCAGGCTCATTCCTTACAGCTTACTTACAACAGTTGGGCAGGTTTCATTTCGAAATTCTATGCGTAATGGTCATAACTGGAACGTAATTTTGTCCATATACTGTAATAGACTGCAGCTCGATAGCCATGGGAGGCGGAGTTTCATATTAAACATTTAACCAATCATATTTCAGCCGTCATTTGTTGCCAGGCAGAGAGAATAGACTGCAGCTCGATAGCCGTGGGAGGCGGAGTTTCGTATTAAAGCATTTAACCAATCACATTTCAGCCATCATTTGTTGCCAGGCAGAGAGGCTTTCACAATCCATTGTGCAGGCACTCTAACACAGAATAAATGTCGATTAACCTGTTGCTTCAACCAATCAGATTTTGAGTTGGTGTCAGTAGGGCTCTCTAGCAGGCATACGGCAACGTTACCATATTCAGACCCATTGATTGGATAGAAGCCGATATGAGGAACTCTACGAGGCCACTGAATGCAACGCAAATGCTCTGAGCGAAAGATCGTCGCGCGCACTACGACCAACTCCATAGCAGGATTCTGGACAATATTATTTGCCAGATACAGACCAGATTTCAAGACCGTGAAAACCTGATGTTTGTCACGCTCCTCGAGCCCCAGAAGTTTCGGGAATACAAGAAAAATTTCACACATGCAGCCTTCTCCAGTTTAACACAAGAGCCACGGACGCTTTTTCATATGTCTCGGCTAAAAACAGAACTGACTGTAATGTATGCCTTGGATGATTTTGCAGGAAAATCTCCCACTGATCTCCTTGACTTCCTTCATCAGAAAAATCTGAATGAGAGCATGGTGCAGCTGTTCACATTGGTATATTTGGCGGTGAGCATTCCCGTGTACACTGCTTCTGTCGAGCGGACATTTTTAACCCTAAAGCGAATTCAAACTTATGCCAGAAATACTATAGGGCGGGTTCGCCTTTCAGCATTAGCTTCGATGGCGATAGAAAGTGAGTTATTGATGGAACTGAAGCGCACGGATATTCTGTACGACAGAGTAATTGAACTGTTTTTGAGGAAAGAGAGGAGGATGGATTTTGTTTACAAATAATCCGAATTTTTGGTAAGTAAAATGTTGCGATTTTCCTAAATAATATTGCAAGTTTATGAGTTATTATTGATGTTTTTTATGTGTGTCCAGCCGTACAACTCGGAGCTTGTGCCAGCGTCCCCGGAGTCACGGGTGCACAAATCACTTGGAAGCAAAGAGGGATGCAAGTGGAGGGGGAGGAGGAGTTGGTGTGCTCTGACTAAACCGTTGGTGGTCCCACATACAGGCGTGGTGGTCATAAATGGGTATAAGACCACAGCCTTATTCGATCCCGGTAGCAACATTACCATTGTTGCCCGCCGGTTTGTGCTGCTGCGACAGTGGTTAAGGATTAAGGCCAATATAACCTGTGTCCATGAAGAAATCCGCTGGAACAGGTCCGCCACTTGTATTATCAGTTACGGAGGATCGGTACAGAAACTGACCATGGCTGTCCTTCCGAATCCACCACATCCAGTGATACTGGGGCAGGACTGGTCTAGAATTAAAAGCAGTGAGAAAAATACTACTCCTGGGTTGAACTTTGGCCTAGTTATAGAGGAGATGAGCCGTCTCACGCTGCCTCCACGGCTTGTAACCAGCCGTTGGGGAGAGACGAAGCGGCCTCCCTGAGTGACATCGCAACTCCTGGATCGTCACAGGCCAGTACTTCATCCACCAGCACCGAGACGGAACAGGAGGAAACCACGCCCCTTGAGGTCAGCCCAAACCCTCTCTCCCTGTTGCAGTTTCAATTTAGAGAGACGCCAGCTTCTTTTAAAAGGGAACAGTGGAATGACGATTCCCTGAAGTTTGCCAAAAATGCAGTGGTCCTGGTCAATGGCCAGTGCACTAACCAGTCGATTCCACAGGGTCCTCACTTTGTGTTAGAAAATGATCTTCTGTATCGTGTAGCAGAGCATAATGGGCAGGAGAGAAGGCTACTGCTAATCCCGCGGACTTTCCAATGGCAAGTCTGTGAGTTAACACACGCCCACCTCCTAGGTAGCCGTTTGGGCACCGAGAAATCCCTGGTGTAGATCAAGCTCCGCTTCTATTGGCCGGGAATCAATGAGGAGGCTTTTGCACTTCTTCCCCAGAGTGTCAATTGCGACAAATTCCTAGGAAGGATCATGATCCTTTCATTCCTACTCCCCTGATTGATGTTCACTTCCACAGAATTGGGGTTGATTTAGTTGGACCTCAAGAGCCCTCAGCCCGAGGACACAAGTACATTTTACTCCTCGTGGATTACGCTACCAAATACTCCGAAGCTGTTCTGTTGTGCTCAGCTACTTCTAAAGCCATCGCACGGGAATTGGTAGGGGTCTTTGCGCGTATTGACATTCCTAAGGAAGTCCTGACAGACCAATGAACGCCCTTTACCTCAGAGATGTTCAAGGAGACTGCCAAGTTACTTAAAATAAAGCATCTAAAGACAACAGTATATCATCCTCAAACCAACGGTCTGGTAGAGAGGTTCGATCAGACTCTCAAACAAATGCTTCGTAAGGTGGTCAACGAGGCTGGAACTGGGATTAGCTCCTCCCCCTTGTCCTTTTTGCCTATTGGGACGTCCCACAAGCCTCTATGGGGTTCTCCCCTTTTAAATTATTGTATGGGTGACAAACCCGTGATATATTAGATATCCTAAAAGAAGGATGGAAAGAAGAGGCTCTTCCCTCTACAAACATACTGGAGTATATTGAGCAATTACGCGATAGATTTGGTAAGATTCAGTCCCTCCTTAAAAGTCACATGGAAGAGGCACAAGCAGCACAGGTCCGATATTATGACCATGGCATGTCTCTCCAGGAGTTCCGCCCGGGAGATCGGGTGATGGTCCTAGTACCTACCTCCCACTCTAAGTTAGGTTTATCATATAAATCTGCTGAAACCATTGAAGAACAGGGATCCTGATCCCTCCTCCGGTCAGCCCTGCTCAGTCTTTGCTCACACGACTAGCCATAACTTCAGTGCGGATTTAAGTCCTAAACAATGACGGGAGCTGGAAACAGTTATCCTGTCTGTCCTGGAGGTAGTGAGTGAAAACCCCAGAAGGACCTCTCTGGTTGAGCACAATATTGTGACAGAGCCCGGGGTTATAGTCCAAGAATGTCCGTATCGTCTTCCCAAGGCAAAAAGAGCTAAAGTGGAGCTTGAGATCAAGCATATGCTGTTACTAGGTGTAATCGAGGAAAGTCATAGTTCCTGGTCCAGTCCCATTGTATTGGTCGCTAAGCCTGATGGGAGTTGGAGGTTTTGCAACGACTTACGTCGACTTAATCAAGTCTCCCAATTCGATGCTTATCCAATGCCACGAGTGTACGACATCCTTAAGAGGCTTGGACAGGCTCAATATTTGACCACACTGGACATGACAAAGGGGTACTGGCAGGTTCCTTTATGGACTCTGCGAAGGTTAAGAATGTGTTTAGCACCCCAAGTGGACCCCAAGTAGAGAGCGGCGCCCTTGACTGATTTGACATAGAAGAGGGCCCCAAACATTGTGGTATGGACTGAAAGACAGGCACTGCATTTAGTGACTTGAAGCAGGCCCTTACGTCTGCACCTATTTTGAAAGCACCTAACTTTTATTTACCTTTCATCCTCCAGATGGATGCTTCGGACATAGGCCTGGGGGCCGTGCTGAGCCAAAGTGTCAATGGTGTGGAACACCCCATCATGTTCCTGAGCCGGAAACTGTTGGACCGGGAGACCAGGTATGCGGCGGTGGAAAAAGAGGCTTTGGCGATTAAATGGGCAATTACTCAGCTGAGGTACTACCTGTTGGGCCGGGAATTCACCCTTGTCATGGACCATGAGCCTTTAAAGTGGATGGCCCTACACAAGGAGTCAAATCCGTGGGTCACCGGGTGGTTTCTTGACCTCCAGCCATACAAGTTTTTGCTCATTCATCGTTGGGGCATTCTTCACGCCAACACTGATGCTCTTTCTCGGGTTCACGACCTCTCGGTCAGGGTTGCCCGACCCAATGGGTCCAGGCTGAGGGGGGGGCCCTGTCACACATGTGCACATGGGAGGCAGCTAAAGGGCTTGAGTAAGGGCAGTTCCGAGTCATACCAGGATGTGGTAGAGTGCACTGACTCTTTTTCTCCCTTTTCTGCAGACCATTCACAAGAGATTCTACCTGGCCCTCTTGATGTCACTTCCGGGGCCAAGCCTAAGGAAGAAGACCTTGCTGGCTCCGGCCCCTGTGATGTCACGTCTGGGCTTGAACCTATGGCTGAACACCTTCATGAGCCCGACCCCTTTAATCTCACTTCCTGTCTTCCCCTTTAAAACTCTCCACCTTTTCCCTATTCCCTCAGTTCTGTTTTGGACTTGGTTTTGTGCATAGCAGTGCTATCATTTAAAACTACAATTTGCAGCCAGGAAACCAAATATAAAGGGTGCTGCCCCAAACCTTGCTATGGCTCTTTGTGGCTTTGTGACAGTGTCAACATGTTAATTAATAGCTTGAGTAGTTAGTTTATATGTAAATGTTTGTCAGTTCTTAAAAAGCTTAACTTTTTTTATCAATACTTTGCCATCACTGAAGCTTCCCAGGGTGTAGTTGTTTACTTGGTTTTGGTGTCCATATTTTCCACATACACCTTTGGTTTTCAACTCAACCTTGAGATCCTGTCAAGCAGAAAATTACCTAATGCTTCTGTTTCATGGTCCTCAACCTCCATAATAATGTAGCTTTACATGAAATAACATAGAAAGCCAAAGGAATATCAACTGAAAAATTTCTCATATCAGGGTTAAATCTAAACAGAAGCAATAATGACTGAATCCAATTGATCTCATAACCAGAGTACTTTTCATACAATTCAAACAATTTTAGAATTTTCAGAAAGTATGTTTCAATGTTTCAGTATTCACAGTGTTCCCAGTGTTGATTTTCTTTATGTATTATATACAATCCTTTACCCTTTGGGTTTCTTGTCAGTAATGTTTTTTTTTTTACGAGGGGAAGTTTTGATTTTTGGGGGTGTTTGCACTTATTTCTTAATTTTGTATGTATGGGAATTTATTAATATTAGGTTTAGTGGAGGATGACAGTCCCATAAGACCGAGGCACTGGCACACTCCTCCCAAACAACTTTAATTATTAAAAAACTTATACTATTAAAATCATCCCCCAATATAAATAAATACTCCCCATTAAAAGTATCCCTGTTGTAAAACAATAGGTTTTGTAACAGTCTTAAAAGGTAAATATACAGGTATTTAAAATACCCACCCCTTAAAATAGACCTTACTATACATCTATAAATATACTTTCTAAAAAACTTAAAATGTTCCTATAATAAGAATAAAATAAAAGGGAATAATTGTTATGTAAAAGGTATTTCAATAAATAAATAAATAATTGTAAAACTGGTCCATATATACTGTATGTGTGTCCAAACAGGGTACAAATTTTAACCTGAGGGACTAAAACTATTTAAGATTAGGGTTAAAATGTAAGCTAAAAAGGGAAAACCTAACATTAGGGCTACTAATGTGAGTGTTAGGTTTAGAGTCACTTTAACAGTAGAGCCCCTGTCACATTATTATTGTGTCTCTTCATTAGTTTGTTGATCATTTTAGATTCTATTTAGCAGATTGTTATTGGTTTTAGTGGCCACTTTGTGCATAGTAGTGTGTTCCTATTTCTATCATGTGACGTCGGGAATTTGCAAGTTTTGACGTTACTTTCAGGAAATTTATAAGGTGATTGTGTGCGCTGCTCTTGGTGGTTCCCAAATGATAAACTGTGGAGTTAGCTTTCTAAAAGAGTACTTAGGGTAAAAGACTTTTCACTTGTTCTTTTCTACCTGTACTTTGCTGTTTGATTTTTGTATTGAATTTATTTTACGGTCTTTGACTATGATTTTGACCTTGTCATCTCATAGGGTCAAACTTATAAAACTTGCATACACACAAAAAAAGGCTCTAAATGTGCATATCCCCCATGCAAACATAAAGATTTATAAAAGAAAACTTGATGGGTGAACATGTGTATATTTGCTACTGCTCTGACCCACCCATATTCAATGTTTTGGAGAAACTGGGAAATCAATAATGTAATGAAATGCTGCCAAACCAACTAAATGACGACTTACCTGCATAATAAACCATACAAACTTTCCTTTATTAGAATGTGCATTGATGTAAAAAACATATTACACCTCAAAAGTGATAATTATGCTCCACAGACTCTGTTTTAGTTCCTTTTTAAGAGGACCAATTATGTGAAATTGCAGTGAAGAGTATTTAGGGTTATTCATCAGTTTATATAGCTCACCAAAAATAGCAATAACATCATAATTTCAAGATTACAAAATGAGCAGTAAATTATCCACCTTAATAAAAGAATCAGTGTGTGTGTATATCTGTGTGTCTGTTCAGTTGATATGTCTCTGTCATCCCAATAGATGGTGCATCACAAACATTTGCAGTAATAAAATACATTGCATCTGTTACTCTAACAAATGGTGCCTCACAAACATTTGTAGCATTACTGCAAATACTTGTGATGTGCCATCTGTTGGAATGACAAATACAGTGCATTTTATTACTACATACATTACAAAATAAATTCCAATTGATGGTGCCCTGCTAATGTAAACACTGAGGTCCATGTAGATTATTTAGATTTCAACCCATCTTAGATGGGAAGCACAGCTAGTATTCAATAAACCAACAATTAATTAGAAACAATGATGCACTGAAGATAAAAATTGAATTGTATTAAATTTGCATGGAGAAACGTCAACAGTCTGGCAGATTATAATTTTTTACAAAATATTAAATTATTGATGAATTTCTAGTTATTTGAAAATTTGTAATTTAAATCAGGGTTTAATACACAGTTTAAATCTCCAGTCGTTATTGGTTTGTGATTTCACCTATTAGCTGTATTATTCACATTAGCTGTAACTTCATTTTTATTCCAGTTATATGCACATACAGTATCCATCCATTTTCCAACCCGCTGAATCCAAACACAGGGTCACGAGGGTCTGCTGGAGCCAATCCCAGGCAACACTGGGCACAAGGCAGGAACCAATCCTGCACAGGGTGCCAACCCACCGCAGGACACACACAAACACACCCACACACCAAGCACACACTAGGGCCAATTTAGAATCACCAATCCACCTAACCGGCATGTCTTTGGAGTGTGGGAGGAAACCGGAGCGCCCGGAGGAAACCCACGCAGACACGGGGAGAACATGCAAACTCCACGCAGGGAGGACCCGGGAAGCGAACCCGGGTCTCCTAACTGCGAGGCAGCAGCGCTACCACTGCGCCACCGTGCCGTCCACATACAGTATGTCAGGCAGAATTAGTCTAGAATTACATTATAATGCTAAATAAGATTTTATAATTTTCCACATTTAGAAACAAAAAATAGGCGATTGCTGAGTATTAATGCTAATAATAAAGTTAATTTTCCCTAGATAGGAAGCAATTAAATATTTTATGATTCATTCAATACCACTAGGACTGCTAAGCACACTTAATAGTCAGTGGCGTAGTAGTCAGCTATGAAACACAAATAAAAGAGCCAAACAAAATTAACCTAAAATTTAATATAAAAATCAATTCAAACTTATTTAAAAGCAAACACTCACAAAAACAAAAGAAAATCTGCAGTGAATATAATGTTTATGACCTGCCCCTATATTTCCATTGAAACTTAACTTAATCAGTTTATCTCAGTGGTGACCTATCCTTCTCTTAGGATACATAGACTATTTTAAACTGTAAGAACGTCTACAGAATTTAAAAAAAATTTATAAAACAATGTTTCACTTTAGAACACAATTTACCATGGCAAATTAATGGATACCAATAGTTTTGAAAAAAATAACTTAATCTTGAAAAATACCATGTATGTCTTATAAATCTGAGAAATCCAAAAGAAATCAGATACAAATAAAATGATGTTGTCAGAGGTTTGGCTGCTTCAAGCATCTATGCCTGATATTTGGACAGGCCCAAAAAATAAAACTGTGAACAATTGAGATGTATTATTATTTGGCCATTACTAGGCCATTACTTGCCAGTCCATCTAACTGGTGTTGCTTTGACTGTGTTAGGAAACTGGAGAACTCAGAGGTAACCCTTGCAAATGTGAAGGTATCATGCAAGCTTGAAAACATGAGCATCCCAGTCTCCTTGTTGCAAGGTGTTGCAGCACTACCACTGCATCACCATAACATCCCCAACACCCCCAATTTATATGTAGTATATAGTAAACAAATGTTCTTACAAACCTGAAATAATTATGATTACCTTCTTACCTTCTCTAACTGCAACTGGAATCAGTGATATATAGCATGAGGAGACACCTTAATAATTGCATCCTAATTCAGTGGGATAGCCACTAATAAGAGAGGTATACAGACTCCCCATCCTTAATAAATGGCTAAATCATTTCTGAAAATTTCTTTGTAAAGTGGATTTTTATAACACATACACTCATAAAATTAATTTAAATGGAAAACATTTTTAAGCTTTCTCGGCCCCAGAAATTTCCCCCATTTTTAATCAAATGACCCTGAACTACATGAAAATTGAGAGAATTGATTTAATTATAACATCAGTCATTAAAACAAACCTTAATAATGTTTAATAAAGTAGTTTAACTAGACTAGCCTAGTTACTACCTAAACTATTTTAACACTCAAATGAATGACTGTTCATTTTTCCCTTGGGCTTTTTCATCTTGTTCATGATCTGTTTTGGAGCCATAATGCCCAGGATAACAGAAAAAGACACGTAAGCTGCTCCGGTTTTCTGGTGTGCTCGTTCTGTATGTATATTGAGTGGTTAACGTGGGTTTTTGTCAACAACAAGAATTACAGTACTTTTACTCGTGAAGAGCTTTTGAACATACAGTTCCATTGGATTTATTTCCAATGTTTGTTTACGATAAGGGAGATTTTCTCTGTCTATCTTCAGGAATGCCGCCCATAGTGCGTTCTATTTTATGGAAACGTGGCTTAACTGGGATCTACCGGACTACGCTGTTCAAATTACTGGATATCAGCTATTTAGAGTGAACGGTAACAGTGGACTTTGTGGCAAATCACAAGGTGGTGGCATGTGCATGTTTTATAACCAACAGCTGGTGCAGGGATGTGTCCAAAATTCTTTCCTTTTCTTCTGCTGATTTAGAAGCTCTTGTTATTCATTGCAAGCCGTTCTATCTACCTAGGCAATTTCATTCTGTTATACTGATTGGTATTTACATTCCTCCTGATGCAAATGCTGAATTGGCACAACAGTTGCTAACTGATGATATTCTTCATTTGGAAAATATATTCCCCAGTTCTGTCATTTTCATTATGGGGGATTTTAACCACAGTAACTGTTATAATAAGTTTGTCATAATTGTGTCACTGTATCTGTTTTAGATCTTTTTATATGTATTTTTCATTCTTTTTCTGTGTAACATGCCATAAAGAGCTGAGCCAGATTTAGCATAGAGTGTCAGCATTTAGAATTGCTGGGCCAAGCAGAGCATAAAGACAGACAGGGACAGCTGGAAAGCTGTGTTGTAAACCCTAAAAAGGACTAAGTGTCATTTGAACCGACTGTTTGATGTTCAGCACGAAATTGTCTGCCTTGTTTGGAAATGTAATGGGAGCTTGGTCGTGTAGAAAACAATATAAAAGAAGCTGGAGCTTTGCCAACTTTGAGAAACTGTGTGGGCGAAAAAGATTGGTCCAAAATCCACCTCTGTTGTGACAAAAAAAGAGCAGTTTCTAAACGATCAAGTCCCCAAAGAAGTCCTAGGTGAAATGAAACTGGCCTGTTTCTCCTGTCTGTACAGCAACATGAGCCGCATTAAACAAGCTAAGCATATTCTGTCTTTTCTGTGACTTTGTCACCGCCTATCGCTGAAAAGAGGGATATCGCCGTTATTATTTATAATTATTTAAATATAGGTTTATTAAAACGCCACAATATAAAAGAACATATTTCCAAGGAGCTAACACTCCCATCGGAAACAGTAACATGAAAGACAATCTGCCCAGATACCAACAACTGATCAACTGCCCCACACAAGAGGGCAGAACATTGGATCACTTTTACACCAACATTAGAGGGGAATTTCGCCATTTCTCCTGTGCACCTCTTTGTTTTTCTGACCATGCCATGATTTTGCATGTTCCCAGCTATAATTGAAAACTGTAACAGCCTGAGGCTGTTGGAAGACCATTGTGAGATGCAACAATGACAAGCAATTATTCACCAAAGAGTTGAGGGTTCTCAGGGCTGCTAAGGACCAGGCATACAGGTCTGGGAAAAGATATGCATATTGATCTTCAAGGAAGTAGTTTAATAAAGCTCTGAGAAGTGGAAAAGCCACTTATGAAGATCAACTGGAGAAAGGCTTTAGCAGTAGCAGCCAGGCAGTATGGAGATCTATGAAAAAACTTTAAAACTACAGGCAGAAGTACTCCTAAGCCTTATCCTCCCCCATACTGTCTAATCAGCTAAATTAATTTTATTGCCAGTTTGATAAGAACATGAGCTCCTGCTTGGACTTTGACCCTCTGCCTTCTATATCAACAGTCCCCTTCTCTTCCCTTCACAACCAATTCAGTGTCACCGTCCCAACTTCATTGAAATCCAATTCTTTCTTCCACTTCCCTTTCCCACTCTCATTCTACACCATCCTTTACTTTTGTGGAGCAAGAAAAGGAAAGCAGTTGGCCCTGATGGAGTCTCACCTGGTACTCTTGGACATTGCGTCGACCAGTTAGCACCATGTCTTCACTGACATATTCAACATCTCCCTGCAGCTGGGCAAAGTTCTGGACTGCTTAAAGGTAGACAATATCATTCCATTTCCCAAGAAGGAACTTGTACTTAATGACTATAGACCAGTTGCTATGACATCGGTGGTTATGAAAATATTCAAATATCTTATGTTTTCCTAGCTAAAATCCATCACTGACACTCACCTTGATCTACGTCAGTTTGCATACTTAACTGCATATTGAACCTCTGATATGAATGTATTGTAGTGGCTACACTGTATGGCCAAATATATGTGGAAACCCCTCCAAACAATTGAGTTCAGGTGTTTCAACTGCACCCATTGTTAAATCGCACATAAAATCAAGCACATAGCCATGCAGTCTGTTTTGACAAACACTGGAAGTAGAATGGGTCATACTAAGAAGCTCAGTGACTTTGAAAATGACACCCTCTTTAAATGCCACTTTTACAACTAGTCAGAATCTGAAATTTCTGCTCTGCTATATCTGGCCTGATCAACGGTAAATGATATTATAATGAAGTGTAATCACCTAGGAGCAATAAAAGCTCAGTTGTAAAGTGGAAAACCACGTAAACTGACAGAGGAAGTGCTGAAGCACAGAGCGCATTAAATTTGCTTTGTATCACTCTCAACAGAAATCAAAACTTCCTCTGTAAACAACATCAGCACACAAATTGTGCAATGGGAGCTTCCTGAAATGGGTTTCCATGATTGACCAGCTGCATACAAGCCTAAGATCACTATAAGCAGTGCAAAATGTTGCTTGAAGAGGTGTAAAGCTTGCTGTTATTGGACTCTGGAGCCATAGAAAAATGCTCTCTGACGTGATGAATCACACTTCTCACATTGGCAGATGCCAATAGAATGCTACCTTCCAGAATGCATAGTGCCCACTGTAAAGTTTGGTGGAGGAGGAATAATAGAGTTATGAATAGGCACACTTGATTCCAGTGAAGGATCTTATTAATGTCACAGCATACCAAGTCATTTTAGGAAATTGTTTGCTCCCAACATTGTGGAAGCAGTTTTGGGAAGGCCCTTTTCTGTTCCCATATGATTGTGTCCATTATGACATAGAGGAACTCGAGTAGAATGAGCAAAGCCCTTACCACAGCCCTATTGAACACCTTTGCTAGGAATTGGAATGCAGATTGTGAGTCATATTTTCTCATCCCACATCTGTACCAGTCCTCACAAATGCTCTTTTAGCTTTAGGGCATACATTTTCACCGACATACAGGCGACATTCTTGCAGAAAGTCTCCCCAGAAGAAGTTAAGCTTTTATAGTCCCATGGGGGTTTTGACAACTCCAAATTAATGTCTCTGGTTTTGGAATGGAATATCCAACAAGCTCAAATATGTTTGAAGATCAGGTGTCCACAAACTTTTGGCTATGAACAATATAGGTAAAAATTGCATTTTTTGGTATCTGAAGTACTCACATTTTAAAAAGTAATAAATTCTGATTGCAATGGTTCTGTGTCTAATTAAAAGCACCTGTCGTTCACATCCATAAAAATGGGACATTATAGCCATCTTGAGCCTTTCCTTGCAAAACGAAAGAGGTAAGTCAACCGATAGAAAACAAAAAGAAAGAATAAGTTAGAAAAAGGGAAAGTTAGTTAGTAGTAGCAGAAAATAAAAATAAGAGTATTTAACTAGAAAGAAAAGCTAGACCATTTTTAGAATTTACATTTCCTGATCTTATCCTTTACCTTTACATGTTAGCCTTCTCTTTCTTCTATCTTTCTATTTCTGAGTGATTATGTCTACATCCTATGCACCTGACATTGCTTCTGTTTTTGTCTGACTTTTCACCTTTAATATTTGCATAAGATAAGATATCCTGTTTTGGACTTTGGCATATAGTAATTGGATGACATACAGTACTTTTCTTGATGAATAAACTAAGAGGTTCCCATAGTTGCATTGTAAAATTAAACAAAAATAAATTAATTTCTTTCAGTATTGGAAGACTCTGTTTTGTTGTTTTGTTGTTTCTGACTGGCAGAAAATGTAAATAAATGATGTTATTTAGGTGATGTAACAAATGTTAGCATTAGTAATTAATTTGTAAGACCTTATATGGGAGTACTCACTCCAGTTGTGATGAAATAAGAGGCTGCTACTGTAGCATAGTAAGCATAGCATCCCTGGTATTTTGGATCACATTAAGCTTGTTATTTTTTTAATCAGTGGAGCATACTGCATCTCTTGCACTTCATGCAATCCTAACACTGAAAACTGCTATACTTGAGTATTGTTTACAGATTTAATATTAGAGTTTAACACTGCCACACCTTCAAGAGTGATCACCAAATGTCTATACTTGAGAGTTAGAGTGTCACCCTTTTGCAATTGGGCTTTGGACTTCCTAAATGGTAGACCTTTGCACATGCTGATGGGCAGGATCACATCATCTCTACCTCTCCTCAGAAAAGGCAACAAAGAGAGTACTGTACTGAGCCCTATGCTGTACACTTTCTTTACTTGGGTCTATGTGACCAGAAAAAGTTCCGAACTTTATCATAAAAATGATTGAGTTCATCTCCATAATTGATTGGATGATGATATTGCATTCTTTGCATTCATTGGCAAAGATATGCGGCACAGGAAGTAAATGTTTAAAAATAAACATTACATTTCAACCTCAATGAATTTTTTGTTTAAATTAGGCTAGTCAGGTTACTTCAGGAGCCTAAATTTAAATTATATGTTTAGGATTTATGAAGCTGCATGATAAAATTATGATTGTGTTGTTGTAAGCTACCTTAGATGAGAACAAACCGTTCAACAAAGCTCATCTGACCTATCCACTTAACTCTTCAAAAATAACATCAGGTCTAGCTATAAAAGATTTCTTTTTAAGCAAAAAAGTGCCACTGTAAAAAATATGAAGTTTACAAATATTAAAACTGTAAGGCTACCAGCTGCAACAGCATTTTTGAATTTGTTCAACTTAAGGACAAATAAATCACATAAATTTTATTTCATAAGTTATAAAGTAGTTTCTGTCAATCTGAAATTTAGTTAATGCCATTTGTGACCACTAGTGTTATAGCACCCAAGACCACAGACACAACTTTACAGACAAATATAATAAAAAGGTTTATCCACAGCATACTTGCATCAATGTAATTAATTTTTAATTTATTACTAACTAGCAAAATACCCGCTCTTCGCAGCGGAGAAATAGTGTGTTAAGCCTTGTTCACACGGGCGTTAAAATTGAGCGTTTTCTTTGCGTTCCTAGCGTCCGGTGAGCGCGGATCAAGCGCCGAGTGTTTTCTACACGTAGGAGTCAATGAGAGTCCGGCAGCGCGTTTATACGGCATCAAAAAAACATTGCATGTAGCTTTTTCTTGGCGTTCAAAACCCAACGAACGCAAGGAAACCACTTCTAGTTCGTTTTCTGCGCGTTTATTTTACGCTTCGGAGGACCGGATATATATTTTCATATTGCTTATTTTATTTTATTGTCTCATGTAATTTGTAAACCATGAACCTATTAATTTATGTTCTAATATAATATTTGATAACGATTATGTAGGGGGGGCAATCCATGGCAGGAGGGCATTTCAGTGCATAACACCGGTTTAAGCGCACACTCGACTACTGTTTCCTTACCTCAAAGTGACAAGTAGTCTCTCTTCGGGGCTAACACCAAGTCGCATATTGGTTGATCGGCATGCAATGTGGCATTGCACCAGCTGCAGCAGACAATCAAAAGTGGAAACCGACATCCAACAGTAATTAAAAAACGCGCGGAAATTTTCGCATTTCTTCATAAAGCACAAAAAAACTTCCTTTAACCCGACGTTATGTAGTCAGAGGATGAACCCAGTAGCGGCTGCGATTTTTTCTCTCCCTACGTCGCCGTATTATGAGTATTTTTAAAACAAGAAGATTAATATCTAACATAGCAAAATGGTTCATATTGAAAGGAGGCACCTCAAATAAAACGACAAGGGCTTTCATATCCAGTTCCCGACACTGCCTCCACAGGTTAACACACAAACTACAATTTGGGCTGTAGGCTGGCGTTAGACAGAGACAAACGAACGCCGGTGTAGAAGTCAATCGATCGCCACCATTAAAGAAGTTATGAAAAAGAAAAGGAAACATTTTAAAAATACCGTAACATGATTATCAATGTAATTGTTTTGTGACCGTTATGAGTGTTGCTGTCATCAAGGATTCAATTATCATTATTTCTTTCAATCAGGTTCGTATTTGGAGGACGTGATGTGTTCAAGTTACATTCCGTGTTTGTCAGCCATTGTAAAGATAACAGGTTTCATTCATCGAAGTGTTCACTACCCAAATCGGTACTCGTGAATCTGATATGTTTAACAGGAATTCCCGGTGTTAAGTTGTGGATTTGCCTGCGAAAATTTAGCGGCAGCGTGTCTATGAACTTGTGGATCTGCCTGCGAGTATTTAGTGACAGGGTCTCTATGAACTTGTGGATTTGCCTGCGAGTATTTAGCGACAGCGTCTCTATGAACTTGTGGATTTGCTTGTGAGTATTTAGCAGCAGCATGTTTATGAACTTGTGGATTTGCCTGCGAGTTTTTAGCAACAGTGTCACGAAGTTGTTTGCGTCTAGCTGCATCAGAAAATGTACCACGACATCTGACATGCCTCCTTTTTACTGTTTTCTCACAGCTTGGATTGCTGCTGTCATAATCGGTTTGAGTTTCATGGTTTGTTTCAATTACGTTAGCATTTGCAGGACTTGTGTTGAAGTGACATTCTGCATCTGTAAAGCGTTGTAAGCATACAACCGGCTTCATCAATAACTTCGCATCCAGCTTTTGAGAGTTGAAACATTCATAAACATCAAAGTGTCCACTACTGAAATCGTCACCTGTGAATCTAAGATGTTTAAGAGGCATTGGTGGTTGTCCAAAGGTGTAAAATATTTGGCCATTTCGGTACACTTGAAAGCGAAAAACGAACAATTCAGCGGCAGCCATCAACTCACATGCAGAAGCATAGGTGAAGGGCTTAAGCATTTCACTCTTATAGTGCTCCTGTGTTGTATAATTATCTCCTGTCCCATCATCAGTCCACACCTTGAACCTGTCCCAGTCATTCAATATATATGACACAATATTCCTCCGGATATCCGCCTGATATGGCCGTGCAATACGTAACACAGAGAATGTAAAAGGCAGGCGGCATCTCCGGGCATGGAAACCACTCGGTAAGTGACAGTTCTTTGATCGATGGTGATCACCTCGATAGACATGTTAATGGGAGTATGGTTGGAAAGGTAAAAGAAATGGGTACCTGAACAATGTAAACTAAGCCTAAAACACCTACACAATAACTATAAGCATAATAAACAAACAATAAAACAGCAGAGAAGCCGTGGATTAAATAAAAAGGCTGCAGTTATCAGCAAGGAGACATGAATACTGCAGCGAAGCAAGGAAGGGAATGAAGAGACCGGAGCTATGGACAGCCTTATATGGGCAGGCACCCAATTACGTGGGAGGCATTGGAATGGGGGGCGCAACTCTGCCTCACACGGCTGCAGGCTAAGGGCGTATATAAGTACGTAAGTAGGATTCAGTTATGACCGTTACATGTACAATTTCGAAATTAAACTTGCTTAACTTTTGTAAGTAACCTGTAAGGAATAAGCCTGCCAAATTTCAGCCTTCTACCTACACGGGAAGTTGGAGAATTAGTGATGAGTGAGTCAGTGAGTCAGTGAGGGCTTTGCCTTTTATTAGTATAGATCGAAGAAAAGCATATCAGGTAATGAATCACTGAAATTTTGTGGAGCCTTTTGTACGTACAGTTGTTTATTCTTTAATTTTAGGTTTTTCACTATTTTCTGCTCTGATCTTTGGATTTTTCTATTGGACTATGTATTGGTATTTGGTTTCCTAGAATTGTCTTTAACGCAACTCTCTTTTTGCTGCTTTTGAGTGCTTTTTTGTGAATTTCTATTTTCGCTCAATAAATATTTCTTTTTATAGGGATTCCTCATTTGATTGTGTCTATGTGCTGGGATTTTCATGGTTTCTTCCTTTTGCAAGGCATTTTGCTATTTTGGAACTTTAACACTAGAATCCCTAAAGCCTATGAAAAAACTCATAATCCAGTGGCACCTTAAATTTCCTTGCACCTCCTCCTGTTGTGCAAATGTGTCAATCAACAGTAGGCAGCCTGCTATCCCATCCCCCCACCGACACAGCTTTATTTGTACACCACCTTCACCCAGCTCAAGTCTGTTTATCTGGGTGTGAGATGCCTTGAATTGTATAGGGTAAATAACATATAATTATTATGAATAGATACATTTAATGTGTGTTCTGTGTCTTCTGGGTAAATGTAGGATGACAGGAGGTGCGAGGCAAGAAATGTTGAACACATGACTAGAACAGAAACTTTTTTCATGGTCTACTAATAATTGGCAGAATGCTGACATGAAGCGTATAATATGTGAAGACTGAAATCCAAATATCAAATAAACACTTTCATAAAAGACACAGATATAACAAAACAAGTGAACTTTTTTTCTAGAATTTACCCAAAGTAAAACAATTTGGGATAAGGTACGACAAACACACACACACACAAATAAATGTCTGCTTGGTTGGTGCAAAGGTAAGAATTGCTGTCTCTAAATCGAAAGGTTGCAGATTCAGTCCTGGATTTTTCATGCATTAACTGTTTTGAGTGGTAAAAGGGTTATTATTATTACTGTTATAGAATAAAAACATACATTTGATTTATTTGAGTCTGTAACAGCTGGTGTAAATTTAAAAGTTGCAAAAGTTAGCATTATTCACTGGCAGCTCTATTTTTAACATCCTTTTCCCTATATACCCAGCACCTCTCCTCTGCACATGTCCAAACCAATGCAATCTCGCCTCTCTGACTTTGTCTCCCAATCATCCAACTTGCGCTGACCCAATAAATGTACTCATTTCTAATCCATCCTTCTCACACCCAATGCAAATCTTTGCATCTTTAACTCTGCCACCTCTAGCTCTGCCTTCTGCTTTCTGGTCAGTGCCACCGTCTCGAACCCATATAAAAGAGCTGGTCTCACTACTATCCTATAGACCGTCTCTTTCAATCTTGCTGATACCCATCTGTCAGAAATTACTCCTGACACTCTTCTCCACCTACTCCACCATGCCAACACTCTTTTTCACCTGTCTTCCACTATCCCTGTTACTCTGTACTGCTGATCCGAAATATTTAAACTCATCCACCTTTGCCAACTCTACTCTGTGCATCCTCACCATTCCACTGACCTTCCTCTCATTCACACACGTGTTCTGTCTTGTTCCTAATGACCTTCATTCCTCTCCTCTAAAGAACATATCTCCACCTCTCTAGAGTCTCCTCAACCTGCTTCCTACTCTCGCTACAGATCACAATGTCATCTAATCTCATCTGTCAACCTGTCCATCACCACTGCAAATAAGGAAGGGCTCAGACCCAATCCCTTATGTAATCCCACCTTCATGTTGAATGCATCCATCACTCCTACCACAGACCTCACCACTGTCACACTTCCCTCATACATATCTTGTACAACTCTTACATACTTCTCTGCTACTCCCAACTTCCTCATACGATAACAAAGCTCCTCTCAAGGCACCCTGTCATATGCTTTCTCCAGGTCTACAAAAACGCAATGCAACCCCTTCTAGCCTCTTCTATACTTCTCCATCAACACCCTCAGAGCAAACATTGCATCTGTTGTGTCCTTTCTTGGCACTGATCCATACTGCTGCACACTAATCACACCTCCCTTCTTAACCTAGCTTCCACTACTCTATCCCATAACTTCACGCTGTTGCTCACCAGTTTTATCCGCCTATAGTTACTACAGCTCTGCACAACCCCGTTATTCTTAAATATCGGTACCAGTACACTTCTTCTCCATTCCTCAGGCATACTCTAAGTTTCCAAAATTCCATTAAACGATCTGGTTAAAAACTCCACTGCCATCTCTCCTAAACACCTCCATGCTTCCGCAGGTATGTCATCTGGACCAACGGCCTTTCCGTTCTTCATCCTCTTCATAGCAGTCTTTACTTCCTCCTTCCTAATCCGTTGCACTTCCTGATTCATTATCTCCACATCATCCAACCTTCTCTCTCTCTTTCTCTTCATTCATCAGCCTCTCAAAGTACTCTTTCCATCTCCTCAACACACCCTCCTCACTTGTATGTTTCCATGTTTATCCTTTATCACCCTAACCTGCTGCACATCTTTTTCAGTTTGGTCCCTCTGTCTAGTTAATCATTACAGGTCTTTTTCTCCCTCCTTAATGTCCAACCTCTCATTCAACTCATTATACAGCTTTTCTTTAGCCTTCGCCACTTCTCTCTTTACCTTGCACCTTATCTCTTTGTACACTTGTCTACTTTCTGAATCTCTCTGACTATCCCACTTCTTTTTCACCATCCACTTCTTCTGTATACTCTCCTGTACTTCCCCATTCCACCACCAGATTTCCTTTTCCAACTTTCTCTGTCCAGATGTCACGCCAAGCACCATTCTTGCTGTCACCCTTACTACTACTGCAGTAGTTGCCCAGTTGTCTGGTAACTCTTCATTGCCACCTAGGGCCTGTCTTACCTCCTCCCTAAACTCAACCTTACAACTTCCACCATTTGATTTGCCCTCACTCTCCTCCTCCTCCTGATCTCCAACATCATCCTACAGACCACCACCCTATGCTGTCTAACTACACTTTCCACTGTCACCACTTTGCAGTCTTTAATCTCCTTCAGATTGACTCTTCTGCATAGGATATATTCTACCTGTGTGCATCTTCCTCCACTCTTGTACATCACCCTATGTTCCTCCTCTTCTTAAAATATTTATTCACCGAAATGTCCATTAAAATCCACTCCAATCACCACTTTCTGTCCTTTGGGTACACTGTCCATCACTTCATCCAACTCATTCCAAAAATCTTCTTTCTCCTGCATCGCACACCCAACATCACACCTTCAATTTCCCGGTTCATAATCATTACTCTGTCTGACAATTTTTTTTAACTTCCAAAACACTCTTGACATATTGTTCCTTCAGAATAACCCCTACCTCATTTCTCCTCCCATCCGTACCATGATAGAACAATTTGAATCCACCTCCGATACACCTGGCCTTACTACCCTTCCATTTAGTCTCTTTCACGCACAATATATCAACCTTCCTTCTCTCCATCATATCGGCTAACTCTCTCCCCTTACCAGTCATACTGCCAACATTCAACGTTCCTACCCTCAGTTCCAGTCTCTTTACCTTCCTTCTCTCCTCTCTCCTCTGGTCATGTCTCCCCCTCTTCTTCTCCTTCTTCAGCCAACAACAGCCCAATTTCAGCCAGCACCCTGTTGGCTTATAGTACTGGTGACGGTCGTTGTTAACACAGGACTTGACTGATCTGGTGTGGAAATCTATTGTTGTCTGCATGTTCATCTGGCAAACTATTACACCGGATGCCCTTCCTGATGCAACCATCTCCATTTAGCCAGACTTTGGACCGGTTACAAAGAAAGACACTGGATTGTGCATCCCCTGTGGCTGGGTTATTTGATTCATAAACTTAAATAAAAATATTGTGATAAGAAATAATCAGAAAAATATCTTCTTTACTGATGCATCAATGGTAATCTCATTCCATTATTCAGTTGGGCAGTTGAAAAGAAGTGCAACTTGAGGTGAGAAATTAGGAATATCCTAATAATAATTGCTGATGACTGTGAATGACCGATAGATAGATAGATAGATAGATAGATAGATAGATAGATAGATAGATAGATAGATAGATAGATAGATAGATAGATAGATAGATAGATAGAAACTGTAAACAGTATTGGAGATTATTGTATTATTCCTGCTAAAATCATAATACCAAGGAGGATGAAGTATACAAAAAAAGTTGTGTTTACTGAACTAAAAATAACTAAATGGATGGTAAAAAAATGGAGCAAACAAATGAACAAAGAAAGAAAGAAACAAATACATAAATAAACGTATTGTATTTCAGTTTACTTCTTCCTGGATGCATTCCCCACAAAAGTTTCATAAACAAATGTTCCACCTTAACTACGTTACCAGAATCATCTTCCATTTGCAAATTTATTTTATCATTGTCATCATCATTCTATTTTCTTAAACAAATTTTTTCAGTGCAGGGTCATAAGGAGATAGAGTCTAAAATGTCAGCTAAAGGTAAAATACAATAAACAGCCTTGGATGGAATTCTGTAACAGCAGAACAACAACATTTATTTATATAGCACATTTTCATACAAATAATGCAGCTCAAAGTGCTTTACATGATGAAGAAAGAGAAAAAAGACAAAATAAATAAGAATTAAAATAAGGGAACACTAATTAACAAAGACTAAAAGTAAGGTCCGATGGCCAGGGAGGATAGAAAAAACAAAAAAACTCCAGACGGCTGGAAAAAAAAATAAAATCTGCAGGGGTTCCAGGCTATGAGACCGCCCAGCCCCCTCTAGGCATTCTACCTGACATAAATGATCAGTCCTCATTGTATTCAGGGTTCTCATGGAAGAACTTGATGATGACGGTCATGTGGAACTTAATCCATCAATGTAGGGACATCACGGTGCTTTGATCAGATGGTGGTGGCGCAGGTCGCCACCCCAGAAAACTGGGAAAAGAACAGAAGAGAAAGTAGGGGTTAGTATGGATTTTGAATATGAATACCATGAATAATAATGATAATTAATTGAATATAAAGAGCATCAGGATTAAACTAAGATGAAGCTATGAGAAAGCCATGTTAAAGTAATGTGTTTTTTGCAGTTTTTTAGCCTGGCGAATTCCTATTGGAAAGCTATTCCAGATTTTTGGTGCATAACAGCAGAAAGCCGCCACACCACTTCTTTTAAGTTTAGCTCTTGGAATTCTAAGCAGACACTCATTTGAAGATCTAAAGTTATGATTTGGAGTGTAAGGTGTAAATCATTCCGAAATATAAGAAGGAGCGAGATTGTTTAAGGCATTGTAAGCTATAAGCAGGATTTTAAAGTCAATTCTAAATAACACAGGTAACCAATGCAGTGACATCAAAACTGAAGAGATGTGCTCAGATTTTCTTTTCCTAGGTAAGATTCTAGCAGCTGCATTCTGCAATAGTTGCAATTGATTTATGTCTTTTTTGGGTAGTCCTGAGAGGAGAGTGTTACAGTAATCTAGTCAACTGAAATCAAAAGCGTGGATTAATTTCTCAGCATCTTTCAATGATATAAGAGGTCTAACTTTTGCTATATTTCTTAAGTGGAAAAATGCTGTCCTAGTAATCTGATTAATATGTGATTTAAAATTCAGGTCAGAGTCAATAGTTACCCCTAAATTCTTTAACTCTGTCTTGACTTTTAATCCTAATAAATCTAGTTTATTTCTAATAACGTCATTAGATCCATTATTGCCAATCACTAAAATTTCAGTTTTCTCTTTATTTAGTTTCAGAAAATTACTACTCATCCATTCAGAAACACAAGTAAGACATTGTGTCAGTAAATCAGGAGAGTCGGGGTCGTCAGGCACAATTGAAAAGTACAGTTGTGTGTCATCAGCATACTATGGTAGCTCGTGTTATGCCCTGAGATAATCTGACCTAACAGAAGCATGTAAATTGAAAAGTGCAGCGGACCCAGGATAGAGCTTTGTGGAATACCATATAGAATATCATGGGTCTTTGAAGTATAATTACCACAACTTACAAAGAATTTTCTACCTGCCAGGTACGATTCAAACCAATTTAAGACACTGCCAGAGAGGCCCACCCCTTGACTAAGGTGATTTCTAAGAATATTGTGATCAATGGTTTCGAATGCAGCACTCAGATCTAAGAGGATGAGAACAGGTAAACGGCCTCTGTCTGCATTTACCCGCAAGTCATTTACTACTTTAATGGGTGCAGTTTCTGCACTGTAATTTGTTCTGAAACCCGACTGAAACTTATCAAGAATAGCATGTTTATTGAGGTGGGCATTAAGCTGCATAATGAATAAATTCTGTAGAATTTTGCTTAAGAAAGGCATGTTAGAAATAGGTCTAAAATTTTCAAAAGCAGAGGAGTCAAGATTATTTTTCTTGAGCAGGGGTTTAACTACAGCATTCTTAAGACAGTCTGGGAAGACTCCCATATTTAATGATGAGTTTACTATGTCAAGAATACTATCAATTAGCACGCCCGATACTTCTTTGAAAAACCTTGTTGGTATTGGGTCGAGGATGCAGGTGGAGGGTCTCAGTTGAGAAATTATTTTATATAAATCATGTAAATCTATCCTGGTGAAAGAATTTAATTTGTTTAAAATGGAGTACCGGGGTTTAAGTGGTTCAGTATTGGGGAGATGTACTATATTATTTCTAATATCATTAATTTTTTGATTAAAAAATACAGCAAAAGCCTCACAGGTTTCACTTGAAGTATTGTTGTTGTTGTTGTTATATGTGGCATGTGGTATATTAAAATAGCAAACATCAGGTGTACATAGTATATGTAATGCCGGAACGTTAATACCAATTTCATGAGTGGAGTTAATTGGGCCTGACCTGCCTTATAAAATGTTACTAAAAGAAATATTAAATAAAATGCATTTTTCCCTCAAACATTTTTAAAGGCCACATTTTATGTAAATATGTTAATAATCAATGAATATGACAATTAAATCCATCCTTCCCTAAACAACTATTTTGCACATTGTTTATCTTTAAACAACAGAGAAATATTCTCTGTGACTTCAGTTACAGATTAGTTTGCTGTTTCAATTTAACTTGAGAGTTACTTTGTCTAGTGCAGCATGTCTGTATACAGCTTTTTCCAATTTTACACATCCAATAGCTTCTCATGGTGGTGCTACAATCTGAGCAGATCTCTACCATGTTACATGCACCCTGTTACAAAATATTTAATAAACAAAAATGTCTCTTTAATGAAGTAAATAAAAAATTGAAAATGCTCCAAATTTCATAATCATTAACTCAATCCAAGAACACACCTGAATATTATGCCATGTTTACATTTTCTAACTTGTTTTAAAAAATACCAAAGTTCATATTTTGTCACAATTACAATAAGTAAAAATTGTACTTCTTTACTTTTCCATAACTTTGAAGTTTCAAACATGTACTGTAAGTGAGCTTTACTTCACACCGTAATTTTATATTATGAACAACTAACATTCATGTTGTCACGATGCTTGTAGAGCTCTGCTGATAGTTCCTTTTTATCTTTCTGTTTTGATTTCCTTTCCTTTTAAGTTTCTCTTCATTGTTAGTTGTTTTTCCTTTTTTCTTTAAGAGCCTCCAATGATCACAAGATCCTTAGGTGTTGTTGCATGTTTATGGCACAGCCATCTATGCTTTAATAAAAAGGTAGTCTTAAGACTCAGTAAACTTCTGAGGGATTCTTTATTTGTTTCTGTTTTTACCTTTTCTAGTTGCCCCTTCATAAGAAGTTAAATTAAAGTTCAAGTGCTAGTACTTTTCTGGCTGGTACTTTTTTTAAAACATTTTTTTTTATTTATTTTAGTTTTGATGTACGGATTGTGCCTTCAGGTCTGTGGTTAAAGATTTTTGGTTTTTGATAATCTATTATATTGAATTTTACAAATTTGGATTTAGAGTACTGTTTTGGATCTAGGAGTTTTAGGTCAGAAGATAAGTAATGTTTTGTTTCTTTTTTTTTACATATCTGCTCTTTTGCTAATTAATATTTTAATATTTGTTAATTTGTATCAATTTAGTTTAATACTATATATACTTCCTTTATTTGTTGTCTTTTTCTTTACTCTTTTGTATTCTTGAAAATGAAATGTGTCTGTAAATTAATATTTAATTAGTCAATCAGGGGTGTAATGAATTTTGAGAGAATTGGTGGTAATTGTCTCTTTGTGGGTTGGTTTGTAGGAGGTCCTAAGAAATAATCAAGATAAAAGTCTATTTGTAATTTTTTGAAAACATAGTTCAATTTTACATTTGGTATCTTTTGAATGGGGTTTAAAAAACTAATAAAAAAACACACTGAATGACACAAGGAAGCACATACTAATCAAGTAGTAAAATGCACAGAATACAACTACATTTAAATGGTTGAATGTCTTTATTTTGAGTGATGCTGGATAAAAGTGTTAGGGCATCAGCATCATCCTGTGGGAATGTTTCCATTAGCAGAAAGTGGACTAATTAAAAGAGAAATGAATGGAGTACCGTTCTGGAAAAACATTGCAAGGCAGGTTGATCTGGCTGGTTGAGAAAACTGAAGCTTTGGAGAAAATCCTCTTTTAAGCTGAATAATAGTCCTTTTCAAAGGACCAAAGCAAAAAAAAAATGGCTCAAGCATGAAAAAGTAAATATTTGAGGACACTCTTGGTATCAAAAATTTCATTTCAGAGAGTGGTAAGAGGATGGACTTAAAGAAATTATGTAATGTTTTAAAAATAATGGTGGAGGGCTGTAAGTTCAATATGGTTAATTTTAAGAATCAGCTTGCCTGAAGTAGACTAAAAACTGATTGTAGTTCCAAACTGACATTGTATAGTATAGTAAAAGGTTAAATGATTAAGGCAAAAGACACAGCATTACTGATTTTAGAATCCCAAAATGGAGATTTACAAATAGAAAAACACAGAAAACCTAGTCTCAATGTGATGAAATGGTTAAATTACATATAAAATGTATTGTTTACCTGATTCATTGTATTTTACATTTCTTTATGTTTACTAATCCACATCACTTTTATACTGTTTCTAAAGAGAAAGAACTATTGTCAAATACTTTCACAGACACTACTGAACCAACAATCTATTGACTGCTACTAACACTGATCACATGACTTACCAGGCCTCATTTTCACTCCAGGAAGTGGATGGTGGCAAAAAAAGAATAAATAAAATAAACAAAGCAAGCTTGATACTCTGAAAGAGGTATTGTCAGATTATGTCCTGAAAGTGAGAGGGAACAAGTGAAGAAGCACAAATAAAGAACTAGTATACAGGAAAGGGTGCATTAATAAATACATAAAGGTAGTAAGTAAGAAAACAGAGAGGGAAAATATATTTATCTCCAGCATATGTTAATCATTTCAGATACATAGAGATTAAACTACACAGTCTGGGCAGAGTACACTTTACAGGCATGCCGTCCTTTGGGTAAGTTCTGTGCAGAAATTTACTTACATTGATTGGACAACTGGATGTGTGTGTGTGTGTGTGTGTTTTTAAATATTATTTAAATTTGTATTGTAGTTGGATAAAACACCTATATGTACATGTAAGGTTAATGTTTTATGTGTTATATTACCTAACTTTAAAATATAGCTAGGTGTGGCTAGGAGCTTAACTGTGTTTTATTTTGTGATTCTAAAATTTATTTAACCACTGTGCCTATTATATGCTAATAGTTGTGTGAACACAAACACATAAAACATTTTATCAGTTAACTTTTTTTTTGAAAGGACTAACATACTAATTACCATAAAATCAGGACTTATATATATATATAATCAGCACCAACGGTTTAAATGTCAGTTTGACAGATTTATTAGGCTATATAGGCTTGTGCTGTGTTTTTATCAGATAATGGAAAATGCCATAACTATTATTAGAAACTAAAGAATCTTTTCTGCTCTAATCATCAGACATCTTTATGATTTGCTATATATTAAAATGCACCAAAGTGGTAAATCAACAAGAGCCAGCTGTTTGAATGTATGAAGACATATAAATGTACTTTGTTTCAGCTGAACTCCTACTTGAGGCCTTATGAACACTGAGATGATGAGAGAGAGTCAGTGATGCCACTTGATCAACATTTGGCAGTGAATTGGAAAATGAAATTTAAACTGGTTGTAATGACTTTTTTGGAAACATCACTTAAATGCTCATTTATATGTTAAGTTCAACTCTTACTTATATTGAGCTGAAAGAAAAGAGTCCATAAGAACTATGGAGGCAGTAAATGGATGTGGCTAGAGACAATTTGGAACCTGATATAGTAATGATGCTATTGACTAGAGATTTTGGTAAACAGTAATTTAAAAAAAATGTGGATTTTTGTTTTACAGTGTTTGCAGATTATTCAACTAAAATGTGATAACAGATCACAAAAACTTCTGTAAATACTGTTGTGAAAGTGAAAGGTTACGCAAAGGTGTTCACAGAAACCATAGAGAAGTCAAGTCGCCTAACAATCAGACAATGGAGATGTGGTAATAGTGCAGTTCCATTGAGGAGTAGGAGCTCGCATAGACTATGCCCAACAGGGCTTGTGCGGTGTTGAACCTGAACTGAACTTTTCTATTTCATTTTCTATTTTATCTATGTAACTATGTCATATAGCTCTTTTATTTGAGTGGTAGTTGAGGGTTGAGTTTGATGGCTTGTCTTTGAAAAGTATTATTGTAGTTTCTATGTTATTTAAATTATTGAATTGTCTTTCAGTATTCTATTCTGTTATTTAAAGAAATGAAAAAGCGAGAAAGACTAATGTTTTAAGGAACTTGTCCGATAGCCTTATTGTGCCTTTATCTTCAGTACAATTAGAAGAAATCTATACTAGAGAAATATTTTTATTAATTAGTCAAAACTGCTAAGGATCCAGATTTAACTTTCCTAATAATTTAAAATATTATGTAAGATTATTCTACCACTGGTGCTTATAGATTCAAAAGAATTCAGCCCAAAATTCACACAAGTAGGCAGGTTTTGCCTGTTGCCTCCTGACTTTGACTGACCGATGGTGAGGCCATGAGCTTCCCTTTAAATCGGATCTGAGATTACTTCTGGTATCACATCCTTGGTCATCCAGAGCACCTTTGGGGCATGTGGAAACAGGGGCAGTCCTTCCCCAGCAAGACCCCTCTAGCAACACACAAAGACCCCAACAGGATTGCATTTCTGGAATTCTAATTTCCATGCCACCCTGCAGGTGTCTTAACTGGGTTCAACCCTGAAGAAAACTGCCACCTGTCGTGGATGGGAATGAACTGCACCTGGCACTTACAATGGCCCAGTCCATCCATCATACTTCTCTCCCTGTTGGGATCAAGGATGCAAGGTGTTCCATCCCAGTCAAGTCTTGACTCTCACTGTCTTTCCACTATGGCCTCCCATTAGGGAAAGAAATCATCCTTCATCCTAGTCAGGATGCCTGTCCTTCCTCTCTGGCACTTTATATATTGTGGTCACCTGGGCACACCTCCACCTGGAAATACTTCATGTGACTTGTAAGTGAGGTCCGAAAGCACCACCAGGTGTGGTGAAAGCCCAACAAAGTAGAATTCTGCAGCTCCCCCGGCGGCCCCCATGGAACCCATCAGGACTGTGCCAAACTTCAACTCTAATGGCAGCCTGTGGAAGTCTGGTGCACTGCTGCAATTCAGCAGAGCTGTCATCTACCTCTCTGGGGGAGGCAGTGCCCTGTGCATATCTGCTCCCCCGGTCCTTCCTTTAAAAAGGCATCTCTGCCAGGTAAGGGCCCTGGCCATCTGTCATACATCCTTACCCTCAGCTTCTCCCTCAGCTGTCCTTGTGAGGCAAAGAGTCCTGTCCCACGAGGGCTGTCCACCTCCAGGAGGAACGATTAACATTGACTGGTCCATAGTTCCACCCTGTAATATATAAACAAGAGTAAGATGGGAATACGCTGTGCCAATGCCATGTTCCCACATCTGTTATGGGCAGCACCTTCATCCATGATCCAGCCAGCAACATTTATAGTACAATTGCTTCCTCCCTTCTGTCCACAACCTGAGGGACTAGAAGTAGTATGGGAACTCTTGCTCCGCCTTACACCCAGCCTAGGTCAGCTCATCTCTCTTCATCTGTGGAGAAAGGTCCTCCACCTCACATGAGCGCACAGGCTCATGCTCTGCAATGTATGGAGACCCGTTTTATTTCTTACAAGTCTCCTTTGTTCTCTGGGGCGCAGCCATATTCTGGGTCTCTCTATGGCATAAAGAGGGACAACACACTGCCTGCACCCCTTTTGATTTGCATGCGACCGCCGCTGCTTTGGTGGGGGACTGGGGAGTCTGGATTCCAGCATCAGAAAGCTGCTCCATCTCGTCCAGGTCAATGTCTTCTTATCTAACTGCCAGACAGTCGGTCATCACACCCACATCCACTGTCAGAACGGTGGCTACTTGGCATCTTTCCGATAAAGCAGTGTTCCGGTACCAGTGTCACTCACTTGAAACTCTGCATCATGCCAGGAAGGGAGTCTGACCCTAAGTTGCAACCCTCTCCAACAGCACTTCAGCCATCCTTTCCAAGCCTTCTATCATGCTCTTTAAACTGTCCAGTATCTATAATAAAAAGCAGACTGGCTGGTGCATCCTCTCCATTTCCCGTACATCAAACACACTGTTAGTTGTTTCAGATAGTGGTGGACTTACATTTCGGTCCTCCCTCCCCACCAGCTGCAGTCCAAGTGACATGGGCCTCTCCTATGCCTGCTCAGTTGGGATACCTGAAGGGTTGGAGTAGGCCTCAAGTAAGCCAGCTGACTTTGCCTTTCCCTTTTGACCAGAAGAACTCTGGCACGTTTACTCAATGCCCCCTCCTCCCTTTGTGAAAACTTGGTTCCCGGTTGAAGCTACAGGCACTTCAAGGGCCACCCTCTGTTCCGGACATCCTTTGGGTCCTTGTGGCAGGTCTCATGACTTCCCTGGGCAAATAGCAGGGTGAAGTTTCCTCTACTCCAGTTATCCAAAACTGGGCTGTCATCATCTTCTTTGTCAGGGATGTATAACAGGCATAACTGCACATCCTGGCTTCCTTCATCTGGGAGATATATGCATATACAAGACATAAAACATTTGCAGGACTTAACAGTCCTGTGTCCTGCACTTACCTCTTGCTGGACCCCTCATCTGGAGCTTCATTCAACAAGACAGGCATATTGCTCAGCACGTTGGCTTCCTTGCTGTGGATGATGGCGTGCACCTGGCCCTTAGCTGCCTTTGCTCCATGCCTGAGCCTCCTTTTTTCCATCACGAGTGGGTGGGCAATGCTTCTATTCCTCCTTGTCGGCGGTTTCAGCACATGCTGCTATGCTGGCATGTGTTTGTGCTTGTGCCTTGCAGAATGCCAAAAATCCTGCCGACTTGTGGCCGCCAGGGGAAGCACCAGCTCCCCAAATCCGACACAAACACACACTAGGTACAAGTCCAGCAACACACAGGCTTTACTTACAAGGAAGAAATGCTTTTCTTTTGTTTCCTGATGCACAGTACCAAAAGTAGAGCACAATTAAAGCGGCAGTCTGCACATTGACTTCTTTTCTTTTACCCCTCCTGCAGAAAGCTTGTCCTCTTCCACCAGACTCTGGCTCCCTGAGTGAAGTGAGGTGGTCCTTTTTATGCTGCACCTGGGAGCACTTCAGGTGGCCCATCAGCATTATCCGGAAGTACTCCCAGGTGTGGTGGAAGCCCATTGTAATAGGACTCTGACACTCCCGCAGCACCCTCTGGTGGCACCCACGGAATCCAAAAGGGTTGTGCTGAACTCCAACTCCCCTGTAAACCTGTGGGAATCTGAGATACTGCTGCAACTCAGCTGCCATCTACCACTCTGGGGGAGGCAGTGCCTATCTGCTTCCTGCTGGCAGGAAATGACCCCAGCCATCTGTCACTATATATATAATATATATGTTAACATGTTAATCTTTACAATTAATGTGGCCTGTTTAACATGTTGAAAATATTGTTACATCCAGGGCCAGCAATGAGGCAAACGTCTCAGGCAGTAGGACAACATTTTCATGTATCTTTTTTTTTTGTTTAACATTTTGAAATAATAATATAAATAAGTTATTTTGTACCTAACATAACATCCAGTGGGATGGGAGGAGAAATGGGGTAGGGGTTATTCTGAAGGAACAGTATGTCAGGAGTGTTTTGGAGGTAAAAGGGGTGTCAGAAAGAGTAATGATTATCAAGCTGGAAATTGAAAGTGCGATGATGAATGTTGTTAGAGCATATGCCCCACAAGTTGGGTGTGTGATGGATGAGAAAAATTATTTGTGGAGTGAGTTGGATGAAGTGGTGGAGAATGTACCCAAGGGAGAGAGATTGGTGATTGGAGAGGATTTCAACAGACATGTTAGTGAAGGGAACAGAGGAGATGAGGAGGTTAAGAAAAGGTATGAAGAAGAGGAATGCAGAAGGTTAGATGGTTGTGGATTTTACAAATAGGATGGGCATGGCTTTGGTGAATATGTATTTTAAGAAGAGGGAGGCACATAGGGTGATATACAAGAGTCAAGGAAGATGTACACACATAGATTATACCATATGCAGGAGGGTCAGTCTAAAGGAGATTGGAGACTGCAAAGTAGTAACAGGAAAAAACATAGGCAGCATAGGATGATGGTCTGTAGGATGACATTGGAGATGCAGAGCCAAGAATAAAATGGTGGACATTGAAAAAGGAAGGTTGAGTTCAGGGTGAAGGTAAGACAGGCACTGGGTGACAGTGAAGAGTTATCAGATAGCTGGACAACTACAGCAGAAGTAGTAAGGGTGACAGTTAGAAGGGTACTTGGTGTGACATCTGGACAGAGGAAGGAGGAAAAGGAAATCTGGTGGTGGAATGTGGAAGGTGGAGAGTATACGGAGAAAGAGGTTTGAGAAGAAGAGCTGGATTGCAACAGAGATGCAGAAAATAGACACGGAAAAGGAGATAAGGTGTAAGGTGAAGAGAGAGATGATGAAGGATAAAGGCGTATGATGTGTTGTATGAGAGGTTGTACACTAAGGAGGGAGAAAAGCCCTATACCAAATGGCTAGACAGAGGGACCAAGCTGGGAACGATGTGCTGCAGTTTAGGGTGATAAAGGATAAAAATGGAAATGTACTCACAAGCGAGGAAAGTGTATTGAACAGATGGAAAGAGTACTTTGATAGGCTGATGAATGAAGAGAATGAGAGATAAAGAAGGTTGGATGATAGGAGATAATGAATTAGAAAGTAAAACAGATTAGTAAGGAGGAAGTAAGGACACCTATGAAAAAGGATGAAGAATGGAAAGGCCGTTGGTCCAGATGATACACCTGTGGAAGCATGGAGGTGTTTAGGGGAGCTGGCTGTAGAGTTTTTAACCATATTCTTTAATGCGACCTTGGAAAGTGAGAGGATGTCTGAGGAGTGGAGTGGAGACGGAGTGTACTGATATCGATTTTTAGGCATAAGTAGGGATAAAATTGATGAGCCACAGAATGAAGTTATAGGAAAGAGTAGTAGAAGCTAAGTTAAGAAGGGAGGTGATGATTAGTGAGCATCAGTATGGTTTAATGCCAAGAAAGAGCACCACAGATGTTAAACCCCCCCCCCCGAAGAAGCTTTTGCTATGCACATTCAAAGTGGTATAATTTTAGGAGGAGTCGGGGTTGACGGTCAGGCAAGTGCATGTAAGTTACACTTTACGCTGACCAGGATTTATGGAGCGGTAGTGCGTGTGGTTTTGTGCATCTGAATTTGTTTGTGTGCACGCAATGTGAATTATATGCTTGCTTTTACTCTTGAGCCCCCTGATGTCAGAACACTAACTGACTTCACCCTACTAATAAATGATGGCTAACTGCTATTATGAAACAGTTGAAGTTTTTCATATTTTACTAATGCTGGCATGATAAAATCTTGCACTTCATCTTTGAACAACGCTGGCTGAGGCCAAAAATCTTTATGTATCTAAGATACCTGTAAAAATTAGGGGAAGTATAAAGAAGACAGAACTCAGGAAATAGCTTTTCACATAAACATGGAAATTTAGAATAAGCTGCAGAAGCATAAGGTGAATGAACATACTGAGCACATTATAGATAAGGTCCTGGATCACATAATGGGATAACTGAGTTGTTCAAATAAACAAAACGGATTCAATAGTTTCCCCGGTTTATACAATTTGTTGCATTCCTATATTGATTTCATCAATGCACCAATGCTGAATAGTAACAACATAAGTGATTTTTGTGTAATGGATTACTTTCAGTAAATACAGTTTTGTGTAAGAATGCAATATTCCCTATATTTCTTCCAGAAGTTACTGCTTACAGCTTCAAGGAAGTAAAAATTTGGGGTAACAATTTAGCTTAGATACTGTAAAAATGTATCTATTACTCATTTACTCTTACGTAACAAGACTTTAGCAAAGACATGTTTTTGTATTCATAGCACTTATAAAGTATCAGTAGATAGGTTACTCATCTCTGTGCAGTGTATAACTTAATAATATTAAGCATTTACAAGTCTTACATGTATATAATAATATGTAATGATAAGTAATATCAAGCGAAATGTGCCCCTGTTAACCCACCTCAGACCACTCCAAAGTTAAGTTTGGTTAGTAGGTCACAATGCAGAGATGAATAAAGACTTTACTAATGCTTTATAGGTGTTATGAAGTAATAGATGCATTTTTTAAAATATCTAAACTAAAGTGTTACCAAATATGGGTTTACAATTAAACTTATGATAGGATATCTTGGTATAGATATAGAGATTTACTCTGTTACTCAGAAATAGGTTTCAAAAACCATAACTTAAGCAAGACGCAAATGTGATACTACAAATAGACCAGGGTGGGACACAAATGATGTGCATTCAAATGGTATTAACACACATGTTGTGAAAACATTATTACTGCACCAGACATTATATACAATATCTTGCAGATAATTATGAAGATAACATATTCACAGACTATATGTAGAGCTTCAGACACAGAACCCTAACCCTATTTATTTTTTTAATTTTGAATTAAAATGGATCTCCTGTAATTTTAAATGAAAATAGAGTAAATCAACAACAAATCTGAAGGAAAAGAGACCAACAAATAAACATTGTCTTAACAGTAATAAGTAATTAGGCATTGCTACTGCAGTGGTGAAGTCACAAAGTAAATTCAGTAATGGCAATAATAAATTCATAGTCACACAATTACATTTAAAATGGGAATTTATTCACAGCCATCACTTTTGGTTACATAATTAAGTTATTTTCTAGAAATTCATAGTTATACTGTAGTAAACCAATAAGTTACTGTTTGCTTACATATGGATACCTACACTAAAATGAAGAAAAAAAAAAAAACAGAACAAAAAGGCCACAAGACAACCCTTGTCACAAAGGCACATTTGCAAATACAGTTGTAGTAAAATACAAAAGCACATTCTTAGTGTGTCTAAGGCTTTAACAAAAATATGTAACTGCTGAAAATTTAGAGCAGATGGTATGTCACTGACAATGGTCATCTGCTTCCTTCAAATGCAGTACCTTGTTTTTCTAAAACCACATCATTTGCCTAGGTGAAAAGCAGGGTAGATAACGTCAAGATAGACAATAACAATTAACCCAATAAGAAAAGTTCCCAAATTGAAAGATACACATACTGTGGACAGAAAAATAAAAAATAAATAAATAAATAAAAATTAGATATATTTGACAATGATAGAAAACAGTTATAGAAAATAGAAATTAAATTGCCAGAAAAGTATTGTAATTATGATCTTAGCAGTGACAACAGTTTGATTTAGAGGAGTATACAGAAGAATAAAAGGTTCACTTATAAAGTATTTTATATTTTGAAAAATGTTTTTAAAACAGAAAAAAAAAAACTTGAGTTAAGCTGGAAAAAAAATCTGCAGGGTTTCCAAGCCAAAAGACAGCCTAGACCTTACTTGGTAGTCTACCTAACATAAATGTACTTAAGTAGTTCCTTATTGTTTCTTTTTTTGACTTTGTTTAAGAGGTTTTAATGCAATGGGTCTCCTGGGAAGCTGGTGTATTTGCTTTCATTCAGGCATCACAAATTTCTGCACAGGACTTTGATCAGGTGGTGGCCACACAGGACCCCACCATAAAGTAACTGGAAAAGAAAACAAATAAAAGTAAAGATTAATAATGATTGCAAATTCATTGCAGAGTATGCTAAATATGTGTATGTCTAGTTGATTAAGAGTAGAATTAAAATATTGGTACAAAAAAGAAAAACTAATGTTTTAGTGATCTCCATTGGTATTACAGAAATGTTTGTGCATTATAGCAAAAGGCTGCCTCGCCACTTCTTTTATGTGTGGCTCTTGGAATCAGAAGCAGAGCACTATAAGATCTAAGATTACTACTTGGAATGTAGAGGGACAGGCCAAAAATAGGAAGGAATAAGATTAATTAGGGCTTTATATACAATTATTAGTATTTTAAAGTAAATTCAAAAACTCGCAGGTAAGCAATGTAACAATGCTAAAACTGGTATGATGTTCTCAGATTTTATTTTTCTGAAAAGTTCAGTTTAGGAGTACATTACAAATATCTAGCTGACTAAAACCAAAAGTGTGAATTTTCTCAGCATCTTGCAGTGTCATAAGGGGTCTGTCTAACTTTTGCAATGTTCCTTAAATGGAAAAATGCAGTCCTAGTAATATGGTTAATTTTCGATTTACACTTACGATCAGAGTCCATGATAACACCTAAATGTTTTACTTGTACCTTGACTTTTAATGCTAAGGGATCAAGTTTATTTATAATACCCTAATTAATCCATTTTTACCAATGAATAACATTTCCGTTTTTTCCTTATTTAGCTTAATGAAATTACTACTCATCCATTCAGAAATACAAGACAGACATTGGATCAGAGAGCCTGAAGCATCAGGTTCATCAGGTGTTATAAATAAGTAAAGTTGCATGCTATCTTCATAACTACAGTAGTTCACTTTGTGTTTTGATATAATCTGGCATAATGACAGAATTTAGATTGAAAATAACAGCAGGCACAGAATGGACCCTTTTAGTACACTGGATATAATCCCTGAATTATAATATCCACAATTAATAAATCATTTTCTGCCTGTTAAATAAGATTAAAATCAGTTTTAGATACTGCCAGAGATTCCCACTCATTGACTAAGATGATTTGCAAGACTACTGTGGTCTATGGTGTCAAATGCTGTACTCAGGTCTAGTAGAACAACAGATACATGGCCTGTGTCAGCATTAACACGCAAGTCATTTATTACTTTAATTAATGCAGCTTCTGTTCCATGATTTGTTTTAAAACCTGACGGAAAAATATCAAGAAGAGAATGTTTATTTAAATAGTCAGTTAATTGCTGAAAAGCTGCTTTTTTGAATTTTCCTTTAAAAAAAGCAAGAAACAAATAAGTCTAAAGTTGTAAAGTACAGAGGAGTCAAAATTATTTTTCTTGAGGAGTTCAAGTATAACCTATTTCAGTGAAGGAATTTAATTTGCAAAAAACAGCATGCTGAGGTTCCACTGGATTAATTTTGAAGGGATGAAGGGATATATTACTTCTTCTTTCTGCTGCTCCTGTTAGGGGTTGCCACAGCAAATCATCTTCTTCCATATCTTTCTGCCCTCTCCATCTTCTTCTGTTACACCCATCACCTCCATGTCTTCTCTCATCACATCCATAAACCTCCTCTTAGGCCTTCCTCTTTTCCTCCTACCTGGCAGCTCTATTTTTTAACATCATTCTCCCAACATACTCAGCATCTCTCCTCTGCACATGTCCAAACCAATGCAATCTAACCTCTCTTACTTCCAACCGTCAAACTTGAGCTGATCCTCTAATCTACTCATTTTTAATTGTATCCATCCTCGTCACATCCAGTGGAAATCTTAGCATCTTTAACTTTGCTATCTCCAGCTCTGTCTCCTGCTTTTTGGTCAGTGCCACCATCTCCAACCCATATAACAGAGCTGGTCTCAATACCATCCTATAGACCTTCCCTTTCACTCTTGCTGATACCCGTCTGTCACAAATTGCTCCTGACATTCTTCTCTACCCATTCCACCCTGCCAGCACTCTCTTTTTCACCTGTCTTCCACAATCTCCATTACTCTGTACTGTTGATACCAAGTATTTCACCTAATCCACCTTCACCAACTCTACTCCTTGCATCCTCACCATTCCACTGACCTCTCTCTCATTTACACACATGTATTCTGTCTTGTTCCTACTGACCTTCATTCCTCTTGTCTCCAGAGCATATCTCCACCTCTCCAGGGTCTTCTCAACATACTCCCTACTCTTGCTACAGATCACAATGTCATCAGAAAACATTATAGTCCATGGGCACGCCTATCTAATCTCGTCTGTCAATCTGTCTATCACAATTGCAAATAAGAAATGGCTCAGAGTAATCCCTAATTTAATTCCACCTCCACCTTGAATTCATCCATCATTCCTACCACAGACCTCACCACTGTCACACTTCCCTCGTACATATCCTGTACAACTCTTACGAACTTCTCTGCTACTTTTGACGTGTTCATACAATACCACAGCTCCACTTGAGGCACCCTGTCATATGCTCTCTCCAGGTCCACAAAGACACAATGCAACTCCTTCTGGCCTTCTCATTACTTCGACATCAACATCCTAAGAGCAAACATCGCATCTGTGGTGCTCTTTCTTGGCATGAAACCATGCTGCTGCTCACTAATCATCACCTCACTTCTTAATCTAACTTCCACAATTCTTTTCCATAACTTCATGCTGTGGCTTATCAATTTTATCCCCTGTAGTTAGTACAGTCTTGCACATCCCCCTTATTCTTAAATATCAGCGCCAGTACACTTCTTCTCAACTCCTCAGGCACCTTCTCTCTTTCCAAGATTCCATTAAACAATCTGGTTAAAACTCCACTGCCCTCTTTCCTAAACACCTCCATGCTCCCACAGGTATGTCATCTGGACCAGCAGCCTTTCCATTTTTCATCCTCTTCATAGTTGTCCTTACTTCCTCCTTGCTGATCTGTTGCACTCCCTGATTCACTATTTCCACATCATCCAACCTTCTCTCTCTTGTTCTCTTCATTCATCAGCCTCTCCATGTACTCTTTCCATCTGCTCAACACACCCTCCTCGCTTATGAGTATATTTCAATATTTATCCTTTATTACCCTAACCTGCTGCACATCTTTCCCAGCTCAGTCCCTCTGTCTAGCCAATTGGTACAGGTCCTTTTCTCCCTCCATAGTGTCCAGCCTCTCATACAACTCATCATACGCCTTTTCTCTCTTCACCTTGCGCCTTATCTCCTTGTACTCTTGTCTACTACTTTTTGCATCTCCCTGACTATCCCACTTCTTCGCTATTCTCTTCCTCTGTATACTCTCCTGTACTTCCACATTCCACCACTAGGTTTCCTTTTCCTCCTTCCTCTGTCCAGATGTCACACCAAGCACCCTTCTTGCTGTCACCCTTGCTACATCTGCTGTAGTTGCCCAACTGTCTGGTAACTCTTCACTGCCACCCAGTGCCTGTCTCACCTCCTCCCTAAGCTTAACCTTAACCATTTAATCCTTGGCTCTGCCCTCACTCTCTTCCTTTTCTTGATCTCCAATGTCATCCTACAGACCACCATCCTATGCTGCTTAACTACACTTTCCCCTGCCACCACTTTGCAGTCTTCAATCTCCTTCAGATTGACTCTTCTGCATAGGATGTAATCTACCTGTGTGAATCTTCCCCCACTCTTGTACGCCACCTTATGTTCCTCCCTCATCTCAAAATATGTATTCACCACAACCATGTCCATTCTTTTGGCAAAATCCACTATCATCTGACCTTCATTCCTCTCCTTGACACCATACCTACCCATCACCTCCTCGTCTCCTCTGTTCCCTTCACCAACATGTCCATTGAAATATGCTCCAATCACCACTTTCTGTCCCTTGGGTACACTGTTCACCACTTCATCCAATTCACTCCAAAAATCTTCTTTTTCATCCATCACACACCCAACTTGTAGGGAATATGCACTAACAGTATTCATCATCACATTTCTGATTTCCAGCTTCATAAGCATTACTCTGTTTGGCACTCTCTTTACCTCAAAAACACTCTTGACATATTGTTCCTTCAGAATAACCCATACCCCATTTCTCCTCCCATCCACACCATGATAGAACAACTCCGATCCTCCTGGGCTTACACCCCTTCCATTTAATCTCTCCATTTAATCTCTTGCACACACAATATATAAATCTTCCTTCTCTTCATCATATCTGCTAACTCTCTCCCCTTACCAGTTATACTGCCAACATTCAAGGTTCCTACCCTCAGTTCCATTCTCTTTACCTTCCTCCTCTCCTCCTGCCTCCGGACACGTCTCCCCCCTCTTCTCCTTCTTCGACCAACAGAAGCCCAATTTCCGCCAGCACCCTGTTGGCTAACAGTATTGGTGGCGGTAGTTGTTAACACAGGGCACAACCGATCTGGTATGGAAATTTGTATTGTTGTCCGTATATTGATTGATACCATTTATTCGGGCTTGGACTGGCATGAAGAAACACTGTGGCTGGGTTATTCATTATATTACTTCTAATTTTATTTATTTTGTTTAAATAAATGTGGCGAAAGCCTCACAAATTTCTCTAGATGTTTTCAGGAGATATTTTATTGACTGAAATGACTATAAAAGAAAGCCAATATTTGTAAATAAAACTCTTGTATTTCCTAGATAATTATTGATACTTTAGAAAAACAGGACTGCCTCTCAGGACGGACCACTTGGTTTCACTCATCTATACTGTATGTGTCTGAAATATTTCATAAAGGACTGCTAATTCAGTGTTCCTCCATTTACATTCAGCTTTAGGCAATTTTCTTTTAAGATCCAACACCCTGAGTTTTCAAAGGAATTTAAGTGTTATGGAATTTCATAACAATTTTTATGTTGACTGTAGCTCTCACCTTAGAATGAAAATATTCCACTTTATTGATAACTTTACTGGTTGATCTGACTGATTAGCAAACCTAGATGCTACAAATGCATCAAAATAATTTTTTTTAACAATATTCTTCTCTTTAATTCTAAGTAGCAGTATTTCTGCATTAAAAGGAATGCAGCAATTGTCAGAAATACCAATATTACAGACCTGTGTTACATTAACTTTTAATCTTTTTTAAATTACTAATTTCCTGTTGCTATTGTTATACACATCAAAATTTCACTCAATTTACCTTTCCAAGTAAATCTAATCTGTAAATATTTTAGAGGAGTTAGTAAACTAGAACCTAAAAAACCTCATTTACATGCAAGGAGAATGTGACCAACACTGTCATTTAAACCCAAGTTGCTAAAGCTGGGAAGTATCAGTGCTGACTAGCTTGTCATTATGCTTTTAATTAATGTTGAGGCCACAACAGAAGCAGGAAAAACTACTCAGACTAAAACAATTAAGAATGTTCCTACATCTCTATGGATTTATTTTCCAGAAAGGGGAAAGAATAAAGGTTAAAGAAATATGCTATCTGACTGTTTAATACTTTGAACAGAAGTTAAGCATAATACAATATTTCAGCTGTTTCAATTGAATGTTGTTTTTTAGAGAGCAAAATGATGTGTGCAATAGAGTATCTTACTCATGGTATTTCAGCTGTATGCACATTGTCATTTGGTGTCCATTATCTTGAAAATATCTTAAAGGTAAACCATTTATTCAACTAGTTATTTGAACAATTTGAGATTATTCATAGAAATGGCTACACTATATGATTAAATAAAAACTACTAGTTTAAAAATGTTGGAATTGACAAAGATTGCATTAAACTCTTAAACAGAATTAAAACAAAGGAAAAATGATTCAGTCTAACATGGACAGGCTGTGGAGTTAAAGCGCAGGCTTCTACACCATGCCAATGACCAGCACCACCAGGTGGTGCCCCGATGCCTGAAGAGCCCTGGCCCTCAGCACTTCCACCATACCCAGAAGTGCTGGGGGGAAGAAGACCAGGGACACCCAGAGTGCTTCCAGGTGCACGGCTGGCACTTCCGCCACACCTAGGAGGGCCGACGGAAGGTTATCGGGAGGCACCTGGAGCTCGTCTGGGTGAGCATAAAAGGGGCTGCCTCCCTCCATTTGATGGCTGGAGTTGGGAGTGGAGAAAGACAGAGCTCGGTGGAGAGGAGTGGAGGCAGACCTGAGGAAAAGGCATTGAGGAAAGAGGCCTGGACTTTGGGGTGAAGCGGGTTGTGTGTGCACTTTGTAAATTGTATATTGTAAATAAACGTGTGTTCAGTGATTTAAAACCATGTCTACCTGTCTGTGTCCGGGCTGTTTCCCCACTATATATATATATATATATATATATATAAATATATAAATATATTTTATATATATATATAGTGAGAACCTGGGTCCGAACACCACCAGACTGAGGCCACATCTTTATAAAAAGCACACACGTTTATTGTTACACACAGTCCTGCGAGCACACAGTGCTCCCAGCACTAATCACCCCAACTACAGTCCTTTCTCTCACTGTCCATGGGCCGCCTTTCCTCTCTCCAAGGGAGCTTCGTCCTGCTCCCACTCCCGACTCTTGCTCCCTGATTGTAGGGAGGCGGCCCTTTTATTTCCACCCGGATGTGCTCCAGGTGCCTGATGACGTCCCGGCTGGGTCTGTCCCCCAACCTCCTGTGATAATATATATATACATATATAAACTTTCATTTGTAAAAGAAGACACAACAACTTTACTGGGTTGAGGCACCTGTAGGTGACAATGTATACTACATAGGCAAAAAAACAAACAAAGAAAGCACACAATAAATGTGGAGAAGTCTTTTCAGATGGGGGTCCCTAATATAACTCTCTCAAAATGGCCAAGTTGTTGGTCATATAGCATCCTGGCTGAAAGGGGTGGGTCCAGAAGGGTGGACAATGGAAGTGACATCAGAGGTGGAACGTCTGTCAGTTTTCCATTTTGCAGGGGAGGAAGAGAGAATGCATTAACAAACAGTGCCTGCCCTTGGTTCGGTGGGTAACTACCATCACCAAAGCCCTTAAACTGTCTCCCAAGTACAAAGAGACAATGAGACAATGTTGTATTTGATGCAGTTTTTTCTAGAATTTTTTCTATTAAAATCACAATCCCATATAGTTTGCATTTAAAATGAATAAATAACATAACAAATTTTTTGATTTTGGTGACAAGAGTTTTACTGAGTTTTGCTAACCATTTTTTTACTTATTTGTGTAAAATATGTATAAATAGAGAAAACATCGGGTGAAATTTCTGTATTGAGTGTATTACAAATACTTTCAGTATGATTATAAAAATTTATATCTAAAATATATATAAATAAAAGTAATCTGTTATTATTATTCTCAAGGGCAAGAATGTATCTAATCCTTTGTAGAATGGAAAAATGGGGTAATTAATTAAATTAATTAAAAATGACAATGAAAAATCTTAAAGATTATATTTTTCCTTAACAATACAATGGCTTTTCATTATTAATTAATCAACTATGTTTTCATGCAGAGCTGCCTGGGAGTTGTAGTCCCGATTGGTGGCCCTTCTAGATTTCTAGGGAGCCTAAAAAGTGGAAGACGTGGAAATTAATACTCCTTGTTTTTTTGAGGGAGTTTCTACTTGACCTGGAAGTGCTTCCTGGGTGTATTGTAATGGCATCAGAAGTACTCTTGGATTCGGTATAAGGGAAGCTGCTCAATCTCACTGAGGGAGTTGGAGCTGGGAGGAACAGGGCAATATTTTCCTGGAGGAGTGAAGGAAGGAGTGATAAAAAGAAAAGAAAGAAAGAAAGAATTGTATTGTGCTGTCTTTCAGAGAAGAGACCAGTTGACGGAACCTGTTTAATAAAAATATAAATATGACCCAGAGATTGTGGTGGTGTAATTGTGTCTGGGGATGCCCTCTACAGTCCACCGTATTTAGAACAGCAGGTCTTGTCTGTTGTGAGAGATGGATATCTGAAACGGTGCTCCACTAGCAGTGTTGTTGTTTAGCCTTTTTATTATCTATTCGAGATATACTGTATTTAATCAACCCAAGTAGAATCAATTACATGTACAGTATATTAAAATCACCAGTAGGAAATCAAGGAGTCAGAAAGAGAATGAAAAGATAGTTAAAGTTCCAACAAAGTCTAAGCCAGTCTGAAGTTCACATTATGACCAGGCACAGACTGAGCTGGAAGAGATAGGTGAAGGAATGGATCAGCCAGGACCTCACAATGCAGCATCTGCTCCAGCCAATAATGAATGTGGGAGCAAAACAGTGAGTGAGGTGGGTAATGAGAATTTGCAGATCTCAGGTGGGATATTGGAACAAGGAATGGCCTCTTTTTTCCCACTCTCAACTGCTACTAACATCCCTTGTGAGTCAACAACATCATCTACAATGCGATATGAAACTCAGCCTTCAGAACACTGTAGAAAAGGTGCTATATAGGCGCCCGACCCAGCACAAAGAGACAGGGAGGCATGCGTAAAAATAAAACCAACATTTATTTTTCTTCAGCTGGGGGACACGTCTTCCTCAACAAACAAAACAAAAGTCACACTATTCTCTTCACCACCACTCCTCCCGGCAAGCGTTGTCCTCCTCCTCCCAACTCAGGCTTCCTGAGTAGTGGCCGCAGGCTCCCTTTATAGCCCACCTGGAAGTGCTTCAGGTGGCTATTAATCTAACTTAGGCTGCACTTCTGGGTGTGGCTGCATTACTGCCCAGACAGGCTCAGGAAGCCTTGCAGCTCTACTTGGCAGTGGCCATGGAGCCCAACAGGGATGAGCTCCGGTGTTCCAGGATAGTGGCCCCAATAAAATCCATGCACCATTTATACATGAGGCCCCAGAAGTTAAGCTTAAGCAATAACTTTGATGTAAACCTAAAAAATGTCTTGCAAAAAACCCAAAAGCTCAAGTTCACAAAGTCGCACAGTGCCCAAAATAAAAAAGAAGTCAGATATGAAAGTCGCCGTGAAAAGGTGAGTCGTAGCCCACCATCTGAGTGTCATATCAAAGCTTATTAAGGTACGGAGAAAAGAAAAAAAATAGGGACACAGTGAGAAAAAAACTTTAATCTCGAAATTTCCACTTTAAAGACATAGTTTATTTTGTCATTAAATTAGAACATCATAAACTTCATGTTTAAATTGTTTAATTTACTAGTTTCTCAAATACCATCGTAACTAAAGTAGCATGTTAAATGCTTTGTTTTGTATATGTTCTTCTATGTGCTCTGTGTATGAATCACTACTGTATGTGCTTCTTAAACAGGCTTTCTCTTCCTCCGACTGGACACAGAATCCATTACATTCGTGATATTACAGCTCTCTGAATATTTAAAATACTGAGATTTATACTTAATATAATTTTCATGATGACAGGAGTTAAAGCATGTTATTAAACATGTGAACACGGTGGTGCAGTGAAAGTGACAAGCTGGTGCCTTGTCCAGAGACTGCCTCACGCAAGATGCTTGCTGCATTATGTGTGACCTTTAATGAAATAATTTATTACAGCAGTACTGTCCCTTTCAAACGTAGTAACTCTCAGTTCCTGTCCTTTCTTTTCTTTCTCCAAGTAACCAATCGCCACACATTCAGCTCTTTTATTGATGTTAAGCCATCTGTAAGCTTAGAAAGCCAATTTTTCAAAACTTTTAGGAACACTGAAATATCTTCGTAGTACATGTTTAATTATTCTATCCATCTATAATAATAATAATAATTCTTTGCTTTTATATAGCGCTTTTCTCAACTATCCTTCCAGTGTCGCACCATCCCCAGCAAGAATACAGTGCAAGGCAGGAACAATCCCTGAACTGGCACCAGCTCCTTGTTAGCGCTGTAACACCGTGTCCTCACATGTTTAATTATTAACAATATAGATTATTTAAATGATGTTAACATTTTATCTGTATAATGTAATAAACATATTTTGCTGCATTTCAGGTTGTGTAATATTATAACTATCGGAATTTTACAGTGAGGTAATTATACTAATAAGTACAAACAGTTCTACACGGAGCACTTGATGGACTGATTGAGTGCCTTTATAGTTCTTGGGATGAAACTGTTTCTGTTGTCCCTACAGGAAAGGCTCTGAAGCGTTTGCCGTTTCAGAGCAGTTCAATAGACAGCATGGCTGAGGCTGTGTGTGCTTGATGCTGTATACAAATAATTCTCTTTCCAATCAGATTGCACACTCAGATACAGTAATATAAATACTTTGAGTGGTGTATTGAGAGGAACAATGCTAAAGCAACTATGGTATTTGGAATCGTTTGGCCATTCAGTGGACCATTATATTGTTACAGGTTAATTAAAATCAGATGCCTTAAACTAATAAACAATATGCGGTTAATTTCAGTGTATTTGATAAAGCTGCGTCAGGGATGTGGATATTAAAAAGAAAGGGAAACCACATTTGAACAAAAGCACTGCGTTGACGCTGGGTGCCGCCAGTTTGCAAAACCGTGCGGAGAACTTGCGTACGCCAAGCATTTAGCTAGTGTGAAAATGTGCATGGCTTTACGCCGAGTTTAGATTTTATACATTGCAATTTGAGTGTGGAAACGGGCTTACGCAACATTTTTGTGAGTACACACCGTTTATACATGAGTCCCCTGGAAGAAGTTAAGTAAACATTTATGGCTCATATTGAAGAAGTAGAATAATTGACATCCTCTGCAGACCAAAAATCATCTACTGTAGAAGCCAAATATCAAGTGCTTAGTAATAAATTAGCAGCACTGGAAGAAAGACATGAAGGAACAACATCAGAATCGAAGGTTGGGAGCATGAATTGAAGGACTGAAAACCATGAAAGTCTAAACCCAGTGAAATTCAAAGCTGAACTATTTTCTGAAATAACAGGAGAGGGCATAAATTAGACACCGAGATCTCAGCAAGCTTATAGCATATCTTGATTGAATGCCTCAAAACCAAGAAGTCTGACTGACTGATTCGACAAACTACAGGTTGAAAAAAATGTGAAGTTGATTCTCTTTGTAAAAAAAAGCTCACACTATTCATGCTGAGGTGTCACACATTGCCCGGCCTCACTCAGATCTCAATCCAGGTGATTCGCTGTGTGGTGAGTGCGGCAACGCTCTGTAATCAGCACATGCTCCCAACCTCTCTTTCTCCTTAGGCAGAAACAGATTATATATGAAAACAACTGTATCAGCATTTTCCCCGTATTGTCTCCTTCAACAGCTAACAAACGAGCTGCATTCTGCAGCACTAAACAGTACTTATGCAAAGCTGAAATTAGATACAGCATCTATAGCATTTAGCTTGTTTCCAGCTAAACTAAAAGTAGTAACAGTCAATGGCCAATTCTATATATTTAGTTCTCACAATGAAGCAGAAAAGAGCAAGTTACTTCTTATTTATCTTTTTTACCCCCATAAATTTAAGTGCCACATAACAATAAACTCCTTATTCATAATACCTGTTAAAAATATGAAACCAAGATTAAAGCTAATTTATGAAACACTGCACCAAATTTCCTTAAGATTACACAGTTTCCTCAAACAATCAGCAGTGTCTCTCTGACCAAACAGTGAATGTTGTAAGCTGGAATGTTAAAGGTCTTAAATTTGATCTAAAGAGAAAAAAGTGTTCTCCCACTTAACAGACCTTAATTCCAAGAAAGTGTTTTTACAGGAATAAATAAAGTCCATTTTAATTGCAAACAGATTGGATCGATCAAATTTTTCACTTCAGCAATAAAAAGAAAACGAGAGGTGTGGGAATCTTAATACATAAAACAATCTAATTTGTAGCATTATACAGTACATAGTATCTGATCCTGAAGTGTACTATTTCAGGGTGATGGGTAATTTTTCTAAATCTAAAGTAATACTGATAAATATGTATGCACCTAATGTGAATGATAGAGATTTTATCTAAAATATTTGTATCAATTCATAAGTTGACCACTCATAAAATTACAATGGCTGGAGACTTTAATTGTGTTTTAAATCCAGACCTGGTTAGATCATTAACTACAGTGGCGGTAACATCTAATACTGCAAAAACAATCAAACAGGTTATAATGGATCATAACTTATCAGACCTATGGATATTCTTAAGTCCTAAATGAAGATAATAGTTCTTCTTCCCACCAGTACATCATAGTTATTCAAGAATTATTTCTTTATCAGTTAAAATGTATTGCCCGCTATCATATCTTGTAAGTAGAATGCTATTGTTATCTTTGATCATGCCCCTCTGATCTTGGAGCTTAAATCACTGTGCCCTACACACTCATTTCAGAGCTGGCATCCTAATCCCCTATCATTAGCAGATGTGAACTTTACAGAATTCACCTCCAAATAAATGGATTATGTTTAGAGACAATTCCATCCTCAGAAGTCTCTGCAGGAATAATCTGGGAAACTCTGAAGGCATTTTTAAGAGGACAGATTATTTCATATCTTTCCCATAAAAAACAAATTGGAGACTAAGAAGGCATCAGAATGAATCCATGAAATGACCAGAATAGATCAAGAATACACAAAGTCACCAAATGAGGCACTTTATAGGGTAGGATAGGCTCTATAATCAGAATTTAACCTCTTGACAAAAAAACAGAACAGCCATCATTACATTGCAACATCATTACTATGTACACTGAGAAAAGGCTAATAAGATCTTAGCTCAACATATCTACAAGTAGGAAGTTCACAACACAATAACAGAGATTATCAACATAGGTGGAGATAAAATCATTGACCATAAAAGTATAACCCACATATTTAGGAAGTACTTTAAGTCTTTATATTCTACTCAGTTTAAAGAGGATAAGACACAATTTAAGGAAGTTTTTTGATTCAATACAAATACCACAGCTAGATACTCTTAGTGCAGAGGAATTGGACAAACCTGTGGTACTCTCAGAACTACTGAAAGCTATAAACTCACTTTGAATTTGGAAAGCAAAAGGCCTTGATTTTTTCCTAGTGGAATTTTATAAAAAATGTTCAACTAAGTTAGCTCCACTATTTCTAGCAACATTTATAGAAGCTAAAGACAACAAAATTCTAACTAAAATATTTTGGCAAGCATTAATTAACATATTTCCAAAGAAAATTGAGGACTTATCACAATATGCATCCTACAGACCAATTTCACCTTTGAATAATGATGTTAAGATACTACCTAGAAGGATTGAGAAAGTTTCCCTTTCTTTTTTAAATCGGCTTTATAAGTACACTGAAATTAACAGCATATTGTTTATTAGTTTAATGCATCTGATTGTTATTAAACTGGAACAATATAATGGTCCACAGAATGGTCAAACTAAATACAATAGCTGCTTTAGCGTTGTTACTCTCACTGCACCTTCTTCTTCTTCTTTCAGCTGCTCCCGTTAGGGGTTGCCACAGCGGATCATCTTTTTCCATATTACTCTCACTGCACCACTCGGAGTATTTATATCACTGTATCTGAGTGGGGAATCACAGCTGTACAGCAGCTGATCGGAAAGAGAATTATCAGGATACAGCATCAAGCACACGCTGCCTCAGCCATGCTGTCTATTGAACTGCTTTCATACAGCAAATGCTTCAGAGCCTTTTACTGTATGGACCTCATGGTTCAGAAAAAGTTTTATCCCATGAACTATAAATGCACTCAATCAGTCAATCAAGTGCTTCTTGCAGAACTGTTTGTACTTATAAGTACAATTACCTCGCTGTAAACTTGTGATCCAGTTATAATATTGCAGAACCTGAGCCAGTTTATAAAGCACGTATTTATATATGATGACGATATCATTTTTAAGATGAAATGCAGCAAAATATGTTTATTATATTATACAGATAAAACTTTAACTTCATTTAAATAATCTATATTGTTAATAATTAAACATGTGAGGACACCGTGTCGCTGCGTTAGCTAAGATTCTCGGATTGTTCCTGCCTTGCGCTGTATGCTTGCTGGAACTGGCTGATTGTGTGACGATTGGGTATTTGGAGAAAGAAAAGAAAGGACAGGAATTGGGGGTTAGTACGTTTGAAAGGTCGAAGGTTGCACACAATCACTGCGCCACCGTGTTCCCATGTTTAATAACATCCTTTAAATCCTATCATCATGTAAATGATGACAATATAATTTTTAAGATGAAATGCGGCAAAATAAAACTTTAACTTAATTTAAATAATGTATATTGTTAATAAATAAGCTGGCGTTCACGGATTGTTCCTGCCTCGCACTGTATTCTTGCTGGGACTGGCGCAACACTGGATGGATAGAATAATTTAACATGTATTACGAAGATATTTCAATGTTCCTTAAAAGTTTTAAAGAATCGGCGTTCTAAGTTTACAGATGGCTTAACGTCTATTACAGAGCTGATTGTGTGGCAATTGGGTATTTGGAGAAAGAAAAGTAAGGACAGAAATTGGGGGTTATTACGTTAGAAAGAGACAGTACTGCTGCAATAAATTATTTAATAGAAGGTAGCACACAGCTGAGCAAGCATCTTGCGTGAGGCATGAACAATCACTGCACCACCGTGTTCCCATGTTTAATAACATGCTTTAGCTCCTATCATCATGAAAATTATATCAAGTATGCATCTCAGTATTTTAATTATTCAGAGAGCTGTAATATTACGAATGTAATGGATTCTGTGTCCTGTTGGAGGAAGAGAAAGCCTGGAAGCATGTTGTGATTCACACACATAGAGCACATAGAAGATCAAATACAAAACAAAGCATTTAACATGCTACTTTAGTTACGATGGGATTTGAGAAACTAGCAAATTAAATGATTTTAAGATGAAGTTTATGATGTTCTACTTTAATGACAAAATAAACTACATGATTAAAGTGGAAATTTAATCCACTATTAAATTTGGATTAACTTCCCAGCAACACAGATTTTAAAATACTTGCAAATCCGAAATTTCTCTAAAAGAAACCTACGTAATTTTCCACACCCACCACCCATTTCTATTTAAGAAGAAATACTGATTAGTCTTGAAGACTTAGACAGCAGACAGCATCTCAACAATATACAAAAACATATTAAATTCTCTTAATTTCAAAGATCCTTGGGTACAGTGGAGAAATGATATTTCACTTAATATTTCAGAAAAGGAGTGGAAGGCAGCAATGCATAGAATACACTCCAGCTCCATATGTTCAAAGCATTCAATCATTCAACTTAAAATCTTTCATCGATCACATTAATCTCATTTAAAATTATCCCAAATGTATCGGGGAAGGATCCAACCTGTGGACTTTGTAATCTAGCTCCAGTCTCACTGGGCTACATGTTTTGGAATTGTACCAAATTAATATCATTTCGGACAAAAATTTGTGAATGCCTATCAGACAGCCTTGGAGACACAATCACCACACTCTCATTAACAGCTGCATTTGGTGTACTCCCAGATAGGCGTAGAGTGGAGAAGGACAAATTGATTGTAATTGCCTATATCACACTACTAGCATATAGACTTATTTATCTCAATTAGAAGAATCACCACCCACCTTTTATAAGTCAGTTGGTAACTGATGTTCTATATTATTTGAAATTGGAAAAAATCAAATTGTCACTTAGAGAATCTGTTCAAAACATTTTCGAAATTTGGCAACAGCTAATTAAAAAACTTTTAGAATAAGCATTTATATCAGGGAAAAAGGACATTTCCTCTTTTTCTTTCGGGTGGGGGTTGAATTCTGTTTTGTTAAGTTTGAATTCATTGTATGTAATGTTACTTCAAATAAAAAGAATAAAAAAAAAACAACAGGAAGCAAAATGTGATGTTCTATTTGAATGGTGTGTGATTAACACACACACACACACAGAGGGAGAAAGGCAATTTATACCCCGGGACATGAGAGGGCAGCCCCCTTGGTTGCATCGGGGCAAAAGGCTTGGGGCTTAGAAGCACAACCCTGTTCGGGTCCATGGCCATCGCCAGGGGCGATATATAGAATATCACCCGAAAAATCCTGGACCATCGAGAAGTGTGAGAAGTGACGACATGAAGAATCGTCTTCGCGCCGAACTGGAGTCATCCCAGCATAAATCAAAGTCATCCTGACGATCTGGATCTGCATAATTAGATCTGGACCACCCTGTATATATGTCTATACTAATAAAAGGCAAAGCCCTCACTGACTGACTGACTGACTGACTGACTGACTCACTCACTCACTCACTCACTCACTCACTCATCACTAATTCTCCAACTTCCCGTGTACGTAGAAGGCTGAATTTGGCAGGCTCATTCCTTACAGCTTATTTACAAAAGTTGGGCAGGTTTCATTTAGAAATTCTACGCGTGATGGTCATAACTGGAACCTATTTTCGTCTATATACTGTAATAGACTGCAGCTCGATGGCTGTGGGAGGCAGAGTTGCATCTCGCAGCATCACGCCTCCCACGTAATTGAGTGCCTGCCCATATAAGGTAAATATTCGCGGTTGAAGAACTATGCTTAGCATATTCATAAGTAAAAACGTAATTGAGTGCCTGCCCATATAAGGTAAATATTCGCGGTTCAAGGACTGTGCTTTTCATATTCATAAGTAAAATAAATCCTCTGTGCGAGAACATTATCATAAGGCTTAACAATCTTATTGTTACACCTTCTATGTGCACCGTACTGTCCTTATTACGAAGTCTTCCTTGCTTTACCGCTGGCTGCTTCTTTCCATTCACCTTCCTAGCTCTTTATTTAAACACTTTTCCTTCTCACTTTTCAGCTCCTTCGATGTCTTCTCCCTTTTCGTTCAAAATATGCGCCTCCTTGCCTTTTTTCAGTCAGCTCCCCTTACGTCACACCATGGTATGTTTAGCACAAGTTAATACCGGGAATGCCTGTTAAACATCTTACATTCCCGAGTAGCGATTTGCGTGGTGAACACTTCGATGAATGAAACCTGTTATCTTTACAATGGTTGACAAACACGGAATGTAACTTCATAACAACACGTCCTCCAATTACGAACCTGATTGAAAGAAATAATGATAATCAAATCCTTGATGACAGCAACACTCATAACAGTCTCAAAACAATTACATTGACAATCAGGTTATGTTATTTTTAAAATGTTTCCTTTTCTTTTTCATAACTTCTTTAACACACTACTTCTCTGCTGCGAAGCGCGGGTATTTTGCGATATATTATAAACTAGCAAAATACCCGTGCTTCGCAGCAGAGAAGTAGTGTGTTAAAGAAGTAATGAAAAAGAAACATTTTGAAAACAACGTAATATAATTGTCAATATAATTGTTTTGTCACTGTTATGAGTGTTGCTGTTATATATATATATATATATACAGTAATCCCTCGCTATATCAGCTCGACTTTCGGCTTCACTCTATCGCTGGATTTTATATGAAAGCATAACTAAATATATAACGCAGATTTTTTGCTGGCTTCGCGGGTTCTGCGGACAATGTGTCTTTCTACTTTCTGTACATGCTTCCTCAGTTGGTTTGCCCAGTTGATTTCATACAAGGGACGCTATTGGCGGATTGCTAAGAAGCTAACCAATCAGAGCACGCAGTTAAGTTCTCCTGTCTGAGAAGCTAACCAATCAGAGCACGCAGTTGAGTTCCTGCGTGCTGAATGCAGTGTTAACCAGGGAGTCTCGTCTCGCTCATTCAGCATCAACGTGTTTCGCTGTGTAAAGAGTTGTGCTCTTTTGTGTTTATCTTTGTGCATAGTCAAGCCCTTCATTATGGCTCCAAAACGATCTGCTACTGCTTCAGGGGCCTTGCCCAAGCGCAAGAAGATGTTAACGATTGCCGAAAAGGTAAACGTTTTGGATTTGTTGAAGGCTACGATTCTTTTTATTTAAAAAGTAGGAAAAGAATATAAGATCTACGGCCGCAGTGTCCTTTTAACCAGGGTGCAAAACGAGTTGTTAGTGGATGTAATAAGGCAGTAGTCTGGATGGAATCTGCTTTAGGGATTTGGATTGAAGACTGCCAGAAGAAGAACAACGGCAGTGTTACACAATCGCCTGAAGTGGCTCCTTTAAGGGCTGTAACGCTCTCCTTTGCTGTGCAGTAAAATTAAACTCATTGTTATCGGACAAGTCATCGTGTCATTGTTGGTGAGTAACCATAATTAATTTTCTTCTTACAGTGCTTAGTACATGTACGTACGTTTAGTGTCACTGTACACACATTTACTGTATACTATTTTTCTTGCATTGTAATGCGATTTATTGCTGGTGGCCTGTCTATCGTAATGGCTGTAACATATGTGATATTGGAGACACTCAATATCTTTAAAATAATATTTAGGTTTTACTGTATATAAACAGTGTGTTTATATACATAATTTCAATAAATCTTACCTAATATCTTAGAGAATACAAAGGGATTATGCTGTATAACTCTGCGGGGAATATTTATAAACAGTGTGGGAGAGTTTATAAGGGCTTAAAATATATAAAAATAACCATGCAAACATATGGCTTCTACTTCGCGGATTTTCACCTATCGGGGTCTGGAACGCAACCCCCGCGATCGAGGAGGGATTACTGTATATAGCAAAATACCTGCGCTTCGCAGCGGAGAAGTAGTGTGTTAAAGAAGTTATGAAAAAGAAAAGGAAACATTTTAATAACGTAACATGATTGACAATGGAATTGTTTTGTCATTGTCATGAGTGTTGCTGGCATATATATATATATATATTGTCACAAAGACGAGACATAGACAGAGAAAGGTTTGGGGCAGCTACCCGTATAATATGGTATCCTGGCTGCAAAGTCGTCTTTATCAAATATACAGCACTAATGTGCATCCAACTGAGTCCAGAACGAGACTGAGGAAAAAGGGAAAAAGGACAGGCTTTTAAAGGGGAAGACAGGAAGTGAGATCATAAGGATCGGGCACGTGTTCATCACTCATTGGATCAGGCCCGGACGTAACATCGGGGGGCCGGAGCTGATAAGGTCTGTTTCCATTGGTTCGGTCCCGGAAGTGATGTCAAGAGAGCCAGGTGGAGTCTCCCAGGAATGGTCTACAGGGAAGTGAGAAAATGAGTCAGTGCACTCTGCCACATCCCGGCTGCCTCCCATGCGCACGTGTGTGACAAGGCCCCCACGTTAGCCCAGACCCATCGGGCCGGGCGACCCTAACTGAGAGGTCGTGAACCCGAGAAAGAGCATCAGCGTTGGCATGGAGAGCACCCCGACGATGAACGAGCGAAAACTTATATGGCTGTAGGTCAAGAAACCACCAGGTGACGCGCGGATTTGACTCCTTGTGCAGGGCCATCCACTGTAGAGGTGCATGGTCCGTGACAAGGGTGAATTCCCAGCCCAACAGGTAGTACCTATGCTGAGTAATCGCCCATTTAATCGCCAATGCCTCCCTTTCCACCGCTGCATACCTGGTCATACCCAGTCCAACAGTTTCCGGCTCAGGAACATGATGGGTTGTTCCACACCATTGACTCTTTGGCTCAGCACGGCGCCCAGGCCTGTGTCCGAAGCATCCGTCTGGAGGATGAAAGGCAAAGAAAAGTTAGGTGCCATCAAAATAGGTGCGGATGTAAGGGCCTGCTTTAAGTCACAAAATGCAGCGCCTGTCTTCTCAGTCCATACCACAATGTTCGGTGCCCTCTTTGTTAAATCAGTCAAGGGTGCCGCTCCTTCCGAGAATCAGGGTTCAAACTGGCGGTAGTACCCAGCTAATCCGAGAAAGACTTAGACCTGCTGCTTGGTTCGCGGACGGGGCCATTTCAGAATGGCATCAACTTTGGAGCACTGTGGCCTTAAGGTACCCCGACCCACCAGGTAGCCTAAATATTTGGCCTCGCTCAATCCAAAGAAGCATTTCTTGGGATTGATCCGGAGCCCGGCCTTACCAAGTGTCCGCAATACCGCTCGGACATGCTGTAGGTGTTCCCTCCACGTGCTGGAATAGATGACGACGTCATCCAGGTAGGCAGCACTGTATGAGTTATGAGGCCGAAGCACTTTGTCCACCAGACGTTGGAAGGTTGCTGGAGCCCCGTGTAACCCAAGTGGAAGGACACGATACTGCCAGTGTCCGCTAGGGGTACTAAACGCGTTTTTTTCCTTCGCGGAGTCCGTTAAAGGAACCTGCCAGTACCATTTTGTCATGTCAGGTGGGGTCAAGTATCAAGCCTGTCCAAGCCTCTCGAGGAGGTCGTCCACTCGTGGCATTGGATAGGCATCAAATCGGGAGACTTGATTAAGCCGACGGAAGTCATTGCAAAACCTCCAAAATCCCGTCAGGCTTGCCGATGAGCACAATTGGGCTGGACCGGGGACTATAACTTTCCTCAATCACACCTAGCTCCAGCATGCACTTGATCTCAAGCTCCACTTCAGCCCTTTTTGCCTCGGGAAGACAATACGGGCGTTCTTGGACAATAACCCCGGGCTATGTCACAATGTTGTGCTCAACCAGAGAAATCCTTCCGGGGTTTTCACTGACTACCTCCCGAACGGCCCGGATAACTGTTTCCAGCTCCTGCCGTTGTCTGGGACTTAAGTTCGCACCGAAGTTAAGGCTGTGTGTGTGAGCGAAGAGTGAGCGGGGATGGCCGGAGGAGGGATCGGGGTCCCGGTCCTTCCACAGTTTCAGCAAGTTCACATGATAAACCCGCTCCTTCGGCCGACGATTGGGTTGACTCACCAAATAGTCACCAGCCCCTTCCTCTCCTTAACTTCGTAGGGACCTTTCCAATGGGAAAGCAACTTAGAGTGGGAGGTAGGCACTAGGACCATAACCCGATCTCCCGGGTGGAACTCCCGAAGAGACGTGCCGCGGTTGTAGTAACGAGCCTGTGCTGCTTGAGCTTCTTCCATGTGACTTTTAAGGAGAGGCCGAATCTTTCCAAATCTATCTCGTAACTGTGCAATATACTCTAATATGTTTGTAGAGGGAAGAGCCTCTTCTTCCCATCCTTCTTTTAGAATGTCTAATATGCCCGAGGTTGTCGCCCATACAGTAATTCAAAAGGGGAGAACCCTGTGGAGGCTTGTGGGACTTCCCGATAGGCAAAAAGGACGAGGGGGAGGAGCTGATCCCAGTTCCTTCCATCCTCGCTGACCACCTTACGTAGCATTTGTTTGAGAGTCTGATTAAACCTCTCTACTAACCCGTCAGTTTGAGGATGATACACCGAGGTCTTTAAATGCTTTATTTTCAGTAATTTTGGCAGTGTCCTTGAATGTCTCCGAGGTAAAAGGTACCACTCCCACGCGCGAAAAGACCCCTAGTAATTCCCGTGCGATGGCTTTGGAGGTAGCTGAGCGCAACGGAACAGCTTCGGGGTATCGTGTAGCATAATCCACGAGGACTAAAATGTACTTGTGTCCTCGGGCTAAGGGCTCTAGGGTTCCAACCAAGTCGACCCCGATTCTGTGGAAGGGAACATCAATCAGGGGAATAGGAACTATATGTATGTATGTCTATATGTATATATGTATATGTGTGTGTATGTATGTGTGTATATGTATGTGTATATATATGTTGATATGTGTATATATATATATATATACTGTATATATATATATATATATATATATATATATATATATATATATATATATATATATATGTAGATGTGTATATGTAGATATGTATATATACTGTTGCAGGTGGCTGGGTGTGGTCGGCAATCAGCCACCTACTTAAGGAGCCGCTGCCCTGCAATCAAGGCTGGAGTCGGGTGAGGAGGAGGACAAGGTCGAGGCAGAGGAGGCGAGGAGAGGCCCGAGTGTTGTGTGAAGAGGACTGTGTTTGTTGACTTTAGGGAAGTGGGGGTTTGGTGGCGGTGCACTTAACATTTGTGACTTTGTGTTAATAAACATGTGGTGATGGAGCAAATGGTGTCCGCCTGTGTGTGTCCGGGCCACTATATTTCACAATGTATATACTGTATGTATATGTATATATGTTTATATGTGTGTGTGTGTGTGTATATATATATATATATATATATATATATATATATATGACAGCAACACTCATAACAGTGACAAAACAATTACATTGACAATCATGTTACATTATTTTTAAAATGTTTCCTTTTCTTTTTCATAACTTCTTTAACACACTACTTCTAAATATATATTTATATTTGTGTTAATCACACACATATAAATGTAAATATTCATTCACTATGCAAGGAGCAGATAGGAAACACCGATTTCCACAGTAAAGGCCCAGAGTGGCACAGTAAATATGAAAGTGATATAGAAAACTTCCTACAATCTTTGTAGATATATTTTAGACAGTTTAATAAATCCAGTGATCATCTTGCAAGTAGCTGAGAACCAAGACCCAGGTGAGAAAATGAGTGTCCCCTCCAGTGGGGCACAGCACAGAAGAAAATTCTATAGAAGAACGCCTGTAACCAATATAAAGAAATTGTACAATTTCTTATCTGTCCAGTGCTAATTTTGCAAGGAGATGATTCAGGGCATATATTTCTGTGGCAGAGGCCTAACTGTGGAAATGAGTGACCCCTTCAGTGGATGAGACAGAAGCTCTTAGTATACATGAAAGTGATAAAGAAAACTTTCTGCATTCTTTTTACCTATAATTACACCAACTATGAAAATCAGCTCCCTGGTCCTTTTTAAGTGGCATTTAGATAAGGGATGTTTTAATAGAACATATACTTTTTCATTGTACAGGGGCAGCAGGGCAACAGACAACTTGGCGAAAAGACAAGTAATAGTTAGGTTCAAAGAGATTTTTTAATGATATTTAAATGACAACATGATTTAAAATGTTTAAAATAAATTTATAGATGTTAAGAGTAAAGATATTCCTTAAGCCGTACTCGCAGGTCACCTTTTGTATTCTAAATATCGTTATCATACGATTACAATCAATACAATTTATATAAAGGATTAGCAATTTTGGTGGCAGAAGATAATGTAAGACAGTTTGTTCCACCTGCACAACAAAGTTTGTCAATTATATAAATTTATTTTCAACATTTGAAATCTCGTTGTCACTTAAATATAATTAAAAAATCTCTTTGAACCTAACTATTACCTAACTGGTAAAGGACTTCGCTGAGTTGTATTTTGCCAAGTTGTTTTTTCTCCGAATTGTCTTTTGTCAAGTTGTCTTTTCACTTGGTTGTCTTTTGCTGAATTGTCTTTTCGCCAGGTTGTCTTTCGCCTAGTTGTCTTTTCTTTGAGTTGACTGTCACCCAGTTGCCACTGAACACTTTTTCATTCGCACATACAGCAAAGAGGTGATGTTTGAGTTCCACAGCATAGCCTTTCTTGTGGAAATATTTTTTTTCCCCAGATTAAAAAAATTAAGAATTCCAAGCAACAAGGCAAGTCTGCTTTTTTTGAAATGTTAAATGATAATTTACAGCTTCCAGTAGAACAAAGAAACTACCTGAATAAATGTTTAAGGGCAAGGGACAGCACATTGAGTGAAAATGTATTAGTGCATTTATTTCAATGATTATCCTTTCAAATACCAATGCAGAGTTATTGGTTGTCAAGTAATTTATTAAAAATTATTATTATTAGTGATATTTTATTACATTTTACAAAGCATGTTTCTACTGTACAGAGCCCCTGATGGGACAAGGTACAGTATAATTTATTTGGGGAAACTATCTCGTTCTTACTAACACTTACTATCTTATCCACACCACATACTACTTTCTTGTGCTCACCACTTATGCCTGCACACCAGATACTTTAAGGTCCAACCAGCTATTACTATGTGTTCACCACAAATACTATTGTGTCCGACTGTATATCATTTTCTTTAAACAGTTTGATGTTACACACACAGTTACACTCCACAGAAATGGATATTGGCATGTTTATAAAAGTAGGTTATACATTCAAACCCAGGTCTTTGGATCCGTGATGTAGCAGTGCTAAGCACTGGACTACTGCATAGTAAAAGGAAATTACATTAGTTAGATAACACTCGCAGCTAAGCTGACAGCAAGTTCTTATTTGCACAAGTTACGAAAGGAATTCATATTTCACATTTTGATTGTATTTGAAGTTTGCTCAGTCCAACATGGGTTACACTAATTTAATTCTCGTAACAAACTTGGAAAACTCACTTATCTACACCAATGGACTGTACTATTTAATCCTCTTTAATAAAACCCCTGTGTGTGTCCAGGTGTCCGTTTGTGTGTGTCTTCTGGTGAAATGCGCAGGGCCGCCACGCATCGCACCGTGCCCCGCCCATGTGCACGACACCGTGGACGCACACACACTGGAAGCTGGGCACACAGTGAATGGCCTAGCCGCAGCCGCGCATGATAAGCAAATAAAGGACATCATTGCTGGAGAGAGTGCTGACTGGGTAGTCGCGACCGCGCACATAAAGTCCACTGCTGGGGAGACGCCACACATACAGTAATCAGCTGCACGCCACCACAGATTAAAATACTTGCTGGGGATCTGCACAGTACTTGCTGGGGAGACGCCAAAGGCACGATTATCAGCTGCACTCCACACATTACATCAGTTGCTGGAGACACTCTGCTGATTGCCCACTGTTGTGACAGAAAATGAAAGTCATATTACAGACATCAAAGCCAGTATTACTGTCAGAGAAATTTACAGGCATTTTATGGAAATACAAACCAGTATTACTGTGAGAGAAAATAAAAGGCACACAATACAGTGACGCATATTACAGCCACATACAAGCCAGTATTACAGTAAGAGAAAATATTACGGACGTATCTTCTAACAACATGCCACCCTAAAAAAAAAGGACACGTCAAGTAGAACAAAAGACACAGACAATCAAATCCTATATAAGCAACATCTCCTGGAAGAACGGTCAGCTCAACAAGTAAACATCAACAAAAGAAAGGCTGAAAGACAAAGAAAAATAAGAGCAAATAGATCGATTGAAGAAAAAGAATATGACCGTCAGAAAAACGCTAAAAGAGAAAGACTCAGAAGAGCAAACCTTAGAAAAAGCTGGCATTTACTTGCCAGAACCAGTATTCAGCCACGGTCAGTTATATGTTGTATTTATTAATAAGAGTTAGAAGTTTTTCAGATGTTGTTGTCAAGGTTGTAGATGGTACTGAACAAGGCAAATTGTTGCCAAACTCAGACAGAATATTTATAAGAAATATTGTCTATAATGAAATTTTATAGAAACATTTTATGAGGTAAAAAAATAGAACATTTTTCCTAAATATTTTCTTCAGATATTGTGTATTACAAATTGTTACAAAGTTTTACACTAAGGCAATATTAATTATACTTACTGTATTGTCGTATACGTTTCTATTTTATTTTTATTTTTATTTTACTTTAGGCTTCTTACAAAAATATTTTTGACAAAAAAAAATTAAGACAACAAATAGTATGAGGTCAAGGTCCCTTGCTATTTAATATAGACTGTTCCTACTAATGTTTATGCACTACTGTTCTAGCTCCTGTTATTGTAACGGGCTTAATATCTAGTATCTCTATATATAATCTTCATTTGGATCTTGATCTTTGTTTGTCCGCGAATGAATTAGAAGAAGAAGCACTAGATGGCAGTAGAGAGACAGCTAAAACATTGGCATTGCATTAAGAATCTCCTCCAGGCTTATACTACTGAAGACTGTAGTACTCCAGTCACACCTCAAAACACAGACATTCAAACTAAACAAATTGTTGTGCTTTAAATTAACTAAAGAGATCTTCATTTAGATCTTGAATTTTGTCTGCGTATTCCATGCATGCGTAGACCACCTTCCAGTTTAGTACATTGTTATTACTCACGGATGTCAACAATGTGCCGGAATAACGAAAGGGGTGGTGGACAGTTTGTGACAGTTTCTGAGGCCTGGTTAGAGAATGAGATTGCGGAAGATAAAAGGCATGTGCCTACGTAACATATGAGTGAAAGAAAGACAGTGGGTAAAATGAATGACAACGTAACAGCACGTTCCAGAAATTATTATTGTTATGTTGCAGCCGGCGAGTGCTGCGCATCTCACAGCTGTACCATGGCTTGCTCACATGTCAGTGAAGTGATCCCTATTTATGCTTTAAAGAGCCTGGATACCTATGTGTCTCCCTTTTATAACCATTGCTCCGTGTATATTGCCTTACTGTTTGGATTGCCACAAAGCAACCTGCGAGATTGGAGAAAGGTTGAGAAGACTTCGTGAGAGGAAACGATAGCATCGTGAACATGAGACGGACTGTGAACGGACAGAAGCAGAAATGCTCCCACACCACCACATAATTACTATTCGGACAGTGATTCCGAGTAGGCTGTTCCTATCGAATCAATGTCCAAGGGTTTTCCTTTGTAATTTTGTTTCCCTTATAAAAAATCATAATGCTGTGCGACGAAGGGCCCAGTTCACGAACTGGCAGCCGCTGCTTAAACAGGGAGCCCTTCACAGACAACTTTAACACGCGCAACGTAGTTGGGCGCACATGGCTAGTACACTATAAAGAGTTAAATATAATAGGGCACAAGATAGTAAGTGGTGCACACAAGATAGTATGCGGTGGGCATAACATAGTAAGTTGTGAGCACAAATTAGTTTCCCTAAACAAAATGTACACCATGTCCCCTCAGGGGCTCCCTGTGTCTTTCTTTGTTGATGAGTTTCATTAAAGAATTTAAGTTATTAGCAACAGAAATATATTACACACACCAATAAGGATGAAGATAAAACTAAAAAAAGTGCGATTATTCAATCCCATTTTAGCAAAGTTTACCATGTACCGTGAAACACACAGCATCAGCCTAAAATGACAATAACACATAATACACCTGCAGTTTTAGAACACAGACTTAATGACATCCTGGGCATACCTAAATGTGGTCTGGGTTAAATGCTTAACTTGACCTGTAATTCACAGTTGTCAGGCATTTGTGTACTGCAGACCGCCATGCTAGATAGGAGAGACGTGACTTGCATGCAAATTATGATGTTTTTCATTTGGCCGGGAAGTTGGAATTTCTGAGTTCCTGGTTTGCATTTTCACCTGGAACATCTCCACAACTCAAATATCCTACTTAAGATTATGGTATCAATGCAAAATGGCAACATACACCATGAACTTTAGTGAAATCTGTATGTTACATTACATTTACCTTAGAAGTCAGAGTTGAGAAACATCACACCTGAGTTGACCAGATTCCAGTAAAACATTTGGAAAACCAATGTGAATGCCTCCAGGAAAACCTTTGTTGTGTTTGCTCTTTTGGAAAACTGACAACTACTAAGCAATGGATTTTGCTTTATTTTGCACATCCAAACACCATAGCAACAGGTCTACAGATAGAAGTGGGACAGTACTGTGTTTATGACTGATTTCAGGAGACTCAAATATACAGAAGTGCTGATAAACAGCATAATACTACAACGTTCAGTAAAGTTTACGGTGTATGTTGCCAGTTTGGATTGATGTCATAAACTGAAAAGGAACAACGCAGACTTGACATACCAGTCCTAAGTTTCAAAGTTGTATATTTGACATAAAGGGTCATTCCAGTTGAAAATTTCTGACTAGGAACTTGGAAATTCTAACTTCTCACTTCAGATGGAACACAGCAGTAGTATTATACTGTTGATTACCATGTCTGTCTATTTCTGCCTCAGTAAAACATTCCAACACACAATTCTGTCCAACCTCTATCTGCAAACATTGGATGTGGTGTTTGGATGTGCAAAATACCTCCTTCTTCAGTTGTTCTCTGTATTCCAAAAGAGCAAACACAAAGAGCAAACATCTTTCTGCAGGCGTACCTATTGTTTTTCGATTGTTTAACTGGAATGCGGTTAGCTAGGGTGTGACGTCCTTCCCAGCATTAACATTCAAGTTAAATGGAATGAGCAGTTCCTAACTTGGTTTTCTCTTCAGTGCTAGCATGTTACTGATGGGCAGGACGGTATTTTGCATGGAGTATGTGTTAAATCAAAAAGCGAAAGGGCACATGAATTTGGAGAAATGTGACATGTGTCATACCTTGGTGTGCCTGTGCTAACTCAGGGGGATCACAGAATTCTATGGGACAGAGATTTATTCCTAAAACCCCTACACGCATATACAGCCGTGGCGTAAAGTTTTGAGAATGACACAAATATTAATTTTCACAAAGTTTGCTGCTTCTGTGTTTTTAGATCTTTTTTGTAAGATGTCTCTATGGTATACTGAAGTATAATTACAGACAATTAATAATTTTTAAGGCTTTTATTTAACAATTACATTAAGTTTAAGCAGAGTCAATATTTGCAGTGTTGGTCCTTTTTTAGGCCATGGACTCAAAACCAGTTGTTTGGGGAATCTGGAAAAAAGATTGTCCAGAGAAGAAAAGGTGAGCGCTACCATCAGTCCTGTGTCATGCCAACAGTAAAACATCCTGAGACCATTCATGTGTTGGTTTGCTTCTCAGCCAAGGGAGTGGGCTCACTCACAATTTAGCTTAATAACACAGCCATGAATAAAGAATGATACCAAAAAATCCTCCAAGAGCAACTTCTCCCAGACATTCAAGAACAGTTTGGTGATGAACAATGCCTTTTCCACAATGATGGAGCACTGTGCCATAAGGCAAAAATGATAACTAAGTGGCTCAGGGAACAAAACATGGGTTCACTGGCCAGGAAACTCCCCAGACCTTAATCCCACTGTGAGCCTGAGGTTAATCCTTAAGAGGCAGTTGGACAAACAACAACCCACAAATTCTGACAAACTCCAAGCATTGATTATGCAAGAATGGGCTGCCATCAGTCAGGAATTGGCCCAGAAGTTGATTGACAGCATGCCAGGGCGAATTGCAGAGGTTTTGAAAAGGGCCAACACTATAAATATTGACTCTTTGCTTAAACTTAATGTAACTATCAATAAAAGCCTTTGAAACTTATGAAATGCTTGTAATTATACTTCAGCATACTATAGAATCATCCGACAAAAACATCTAACAACAGTGAAGCAGGAAACTTTGTGCAAATTAACATTTGTGTCATTCTCAAAACTTTTGGCCATGGTTTTGGTTCATTAATTTAAAATATGTAAACGACATACATTTTTCAGCAAAGTGGCAACATTTCCCTCTATCCCGTTTTTAATTGTGTCTTTCTTAATATAATTATACCATCGTTTTGAGTACCAAATACTGTAATGCACAATCTGGTAAAACGTTACCTAATGTGCGCCTGCTCTGATCGTGTCCTGCCCATTAGATTTCTTTTCCTTTTAAATGTTTTGTCTAGGTTTGTAATCGTGAGGATCGAAGTGGGGAAAGGAAAGCTGCATGAAAACGAGTTGCAGTGAGTACCTATCGGTGAAAATTTAGACCAGTTATTAGGCCTTTTTTTCTTTCACATATGCTAAGTCTTCGTGTGCGCATAGAAGTCCCACTGATGGTAGTACAGGTGTCATGTGTTTATGGGGCTATTATCTAAACCTGCTTATTCGCAGGATCACGGTAAGGCGGCACATGTGCACACCCAAATATTTGTAACAGCAACAACAACATTAAATTCAATGTCTTAAAAGAAATCTAAATGACAATGAAAAAATCACATTTTTGAATGAGTAAGGTACTCCAGGGCAGATTCACATTCTTTCCTTGCGAACCCAGAAGTAAAATGTGTCCAAAGATTAATCACTCAATGAATGGGGATTTAAAATATAATTTCACATTTGTTTTGAACCAAGGCCCCACTACTGCTATCGCCAGTGACCAACTACCTGTATACTTTCTTTCCACAGTGGTGCCGTTTCTTAGGTAACACAGACTCTTTCGGGCAGTGTTTCAGTTCTCTCATCAGATTCAAACGTCAGTGTTTTTTTTTTGTTTTGTTCTTTATTCATATTCCAGACATATTTTTTGAATTTATTGGGGATTCTTAATGCTTCATTTGTTTTTGTCCTTTTGATATACAGATACTTCCTGTTACTAAGTGGAGGGCGAAGCCCTGGTGTTCTCAAATTTGAACAAATGCAACCTCTATCTCCACACTGAAGTTCTCATTTTGAGACGGCATAATTGCGCCCCAGTCACTTCCTCACCTAATCCACATTCTTACAGTAAAAAGGCTTATGGAGAAAGACGAAAAAGAACCTTGAGGTATCGGTGAGAAGAGCCAATAGATTTCTGTTCTGTTCTGTTTAACAATACTGATTATGGAACCCCATCCCATACCTTGCTGTATGTGCAACATCAAAATCCATGCATAAAACCAATGACTACTAGCAACTTAAATTTCCAAGTTGCAAAACAGACTGATAACTAGCTGCACGAGTCGCGTAAGGTCTACGTCATTAAGTAAAAAGCACACTTGGGGTTGTGACAGGTTGTATTATAATTTGGTTGCTTGGTGTTTAAATACATTTTAAAAACAGACTCCATGATTTTTTTCCTGAAGTATAAGGCAACACCTGACCACTTTCGATTCAACAATGTCTTAATACAGTACTTTAATAGAAGTGATCAAGTTTTAAATGCAGTTTAATAAGAAAAACAACTGTATATTTGTATTTACTGTATACGTTATCTGTGAGCACAACTAAAAGTGTGCTTAATGAGAATGAATTGAATTGAAAGTAAACATACTATATTACCCAGCACATTCTTTATGCCACTTATATCAGTGAAACTTAAACTTTTATGAAAAGTGTTTGAAGTCCTAATAGAATTTAAGTACTCAACCTGCTCTTTTTGTGTTTAATTCATAAGCTGGTTACTGTGATTAGAGCTTGCATGTAAATGTTCGGCAGGTAGTCTAATATCCTCCTACATAAGAGTGCTTCGTTGATATTTATTTTCAGTTTAAACCTGAATAGCTATATGTGTAGTATATATATACATATACTCCATGCAGTGGGCTGGCATACCATTGAGGGTTGAGTGCTGCAGGGGTGCTCTCTGGTAATAAGTAACAATTCAATGGAAAAAGTAGGTTCTGAAAAAAGGATTAATGAATAGGTGGGTATAGATGCTCATCACAATTCATCATTGCAGAAGGGCTACTCACATTTTATAGCTAGGTCAACACAGCCACTTACCATGTGCACACAGACATATACAGAGAAAACGACAGTGACAAGTCTGGTAACCTGGAAGAAGAATAGACAGGAGCACCAGTAAATAAGAGAGAGACGTTTGAATACTGTAATTACAACCTCTCCCACTAGAAATTAATGATTCTGTAGTCAATATAGTGAAATCCTTCTAATTTTTTGGCATATCATAAACACTCTCAGCTGGGATATTAACAGCTCTTCCATCACTAAAAAGGTGCAGCAGCAATTGTACTTCTTATACCAACTAAAGAAATTAAATATTTCCCAGCCAATCCTAGTTCAGTTTTACAAAGCCATAGTTGAAAGCGTAATCACATTCTCAATTGTTGTCTGGTTTGGTTCAGCAACGGTTCATTCCAAATCTAAGCTACAGCGTGTTGTGAGGTCTGCTGAGAACCATGTCAAAAGGATCACCATGGACTCATCTCACCCAGCTCATCACTTATTCCAAAAACTCCCATCTGGTAAACACTTCAGGTCAATTAAAACTAAAACTAACAGACACCTCAACAGTTTCTTTCACAGAGCCATAGCCCTCTCAAACTAGTAATTTAGCCTGTCGTCTTTGTATATTAATGTATTCTGTCATATCTTTTATATAAATGTCTACGTGTGGAAGTGTGTGTGTCTGTCCAGCCCGGTAGTGAGAAGTGTAGTTGAGAAATTGCTCCTCCTCTGAGGAAACACAAAACTCGCTTAGCTGCTAATAACACAAATGGGGCCAGCACTTCAGCAAAATGAAACCTCAGAAGAAAGACAAAGTCACTTAGCCACTAACATCGGCAAAACGGTATCCCTTTTACTTTTCCTCCTACCGCTAATGCACAAGCAATGTGAGCACATCGACAAAATGAATCCTCCTGGGAGAGAGATACCCAGAGTAGTTCCTTTCAATTACCTGACATCTCTACATTTCAGTTTTTTTTCTGACGATATCAATAGTTTCTAGGACCCCAGGCTTTTTACAGCACAGGTTTACACAGTTAATACTCTATAAAGGTGTGTGTGTTTACAGTGTATGTACATAAATGTGTGTTCACATTTATACACACTATACACTCACACTTTCTCTTGCACATCTCCTTTGTAATTGTACTATTCTGCAAATTTGTTTGAAGTTTTTCTTTTTATCTTATGCTATTTAAGTTATTTGTATGCAATGTTTTGTTATAAGCAGCTCCAAATGTACCAAGTGAAATCCCTGTACATTATGTACTGGCAAATAAGTGATTCTAAGTCTGAGAAGTGTGACTTGTTAGACGGTTAGACATTTTCTTTCAAGACTATATAGGTTAGGCTTCCCAGTGAGTCCCAGGGAAGCCTGAACCACTGACAAAAATGAATAGAAGGTTTTGGACCATAAGTTGATGATTGAAATGCCTTCTATCCAACAATGAGCAGCATATGGTTTCTGGAGAAGAACATCATTCTTTTAAAAATAATCACTTGAAGGAGGCCACTAGGTATCTGCCTGTGAGGACAATAAAGGTTCAAGCACTGCAGTTGTGTTAAGAGCCACCAGACAAGAACTCTGGTTTGGTGGTTTAGAAACTTTATTTATCAATCCTGATTATGAAAACAATTCTTGGTTTAATCAGAATGCCTCTCAGAAGGGGTATGATGCTGCCTGTCAGCAGAGATCCCTTTGAGTTGACAGTGTATAGAAGAGTAGGGGTGGTAAGAGCTCAAATATTGGGGAGAAGAAAGGCCACAATTATGAGAATGAAAAAGGAAAGAAAAGGAATGGGTGTTTTGTGTACTGTGTGGTGGGAAAATTAACCTCAGTTGATGAACTGGGACCAGCACTCATGTTTGTAGTCCTAGAGAGGTTACTGGGGTTTCTATTTTCATTGTTTTTTTATTTCTTTGTTTATCCCTCCCTTGTGATATTTATCTGTAATAACTCTGCATTTTATATATTTTGGCCTCCATGTACAACAATAATTATACTGGGCCAAGAGGGCTGAAACAAGAGAACCTCCATCTGTTGTATCTGGTACACTTGAAAATAACATTATCCACATGGTTCATTTTTACAATTTGTGTCTTTCCTTCATTTTTTTAATGAACAGGTTGATTGCTAGTGGAAGGAATGGTATAGCAGGCTGCTTGCTGCTTGTGTTGATCAACACATTTACAAGACAAAAGATGCTGATGGAGAGGTGTGAAGGGATTTAAGTTGGGCCAGGTTTACAAGTTTTTTGCATAGGCTTTGGTAATTCTAGTGTTAAGTGATCCACACTCTGTAGATGAAATCTATTGTATTGTATATGTAAAGTGTAATATGAATAAAAATATGTGTTGCACAACTAATTCCATCTGTCATTCAAACAGAAAAAGTGTCATTGTCATTACTGTAGATACCCTTGTGGTGAAAACTGAACTTGGCAATTCCTACAGGGGTTGGCATTAAATATCCACACAAGTGCTGCGACAACAAAGAGCAGAGGGATATACACTTCTGGAGCAAAAAAAGCATCTGACTTTGCCAGCAACAGCCCACCCTCATGAACACATTCTGTCGGAGTCCGGATAGGTGATCAGTACAAAGTCATCTTAGTCACAGCAAAGTATAATAATAAAATATTCCCTTAAACAAAAATGATAGTTCTCCTGTCTGTACCTGTTTTTACTATTCCTAACCAATCTTCTAGTTACAGAAGCACGATAACAGTCACTAACATGTTTAGGATGTACCCCCCATTAACAATTAAAGTAAAAACACATTCCACCTGATTAATGTAATATTTAATACAGGGGGTCCTCAGGTTACAACACAGTTCCGTTCCTACAACAGTGATGTAACCATAATTTTGGTGTAAGTCAAAACACACTCTAGTCACTTACCTATCTTAAAACATTTGCAAAATCATAATCTAGAACATAAAAACACAAAATCTAAGACTCAGAAAAAGGAAAAGGACATAAATATGCTGTACTGTACACTGTACTGTAGTAACAGAAAAAATGATTGTAAAAAAATCCTTACCTTTATTCCTTCTCATGTCTCTATTTTTTTTTAAGTTTTTATGAGAGTGAGCGTTGTAAACTCGAAACGTTGTATGTCGAGACGTTGTAACCCGAGGACCCCCTGTACTTTAAAACCCTAAACCTGCAATCATTACCCATAACAACAATTGAAGTCGTCACTCAATTTTTAAAAATTTTTTTAAACATATAAAACAACTCACACATTTACTTTTGCTATATCTTTGTAAATTAATGATTTAGAGTATTATGGTGAGAGAGGTATTGTGACCCATACTACTAAAGCTTTTCTTTGCAGCATTATGCATTTTATCAGTTGGCATTTGTAAGATATTTAATTTATAGTTTTGTTGCTTATCAGGCAAAATCATTTAAAATATATTGATGATCTACAATCATTCATTTTGCCTGACAATAATGTAGAGTTTTTGAAATCTGGTAGTGTCATGCATAGTTTAAACATAGCTAGATGAATAAGGATTTGAAGCGTCTAGGTGACATGTGCAATGGAATTGGTCCCCAATCCCCCCAACCGTGGTTCGAGACACTGAGCAGATATGTATGCTGGGAATGAAGTGTGGAGCATGGTTTCAAACACAGAGCAGACGTGCGCAGTTCAAAGGACACTGTGAAGCCTCAATAGGTTCTATGTCATTGCGCTGCACATTTGACGCTACTGATATTTTGTAATTTTTACTGAGATTACACACTAAGTTGATATAGTTCAGTGACGGACTGAAATAAAAATTCAGGAAGTTGCTGACATTTATTGTTATTGTGGCTTGCTGTGACTTCCTTTGTCTGAAACATCTTGTCAAAGATGTGTTATATACAACGTTAAACTTAATATTTTATTGTTTGGAGACACTTGTGTTGTACTGAATGTATACTGTAGAAAAACCTATACTACTGTCCGGCATGATCATATTAATTGTTACTACTCACAAGTCCCATTTCATTGAGATTCTTATACGCTATATAGGCAAACAGTTTAAAGACAGCATTTATTGAACTGACTGTAGCAGACTTGTCATCTTCATAAAATGACTTGATTTCTGTGATACTGACAATTAATCATAAGATTAAATATCTAGGAGGCTGTGAGTTTGTGTGGACTGCGCAATATACATATTTTTTTTTGTGACATCATCTTATTAGTGTATACATGCAGTTAATAATTTATTTTCTCCTCGTTTTGAGTAGTTAGCTGCTATTATTATTGCTATAATATAATAAAAACATACACAGAGCACCCGGACTCGAACCTGGAACCTTTTGATTATAAGACAGCAGTTCTTACCTCTGCACCATCCAAGAATACATATCAACTTTCTCTTGTAAAAGCTGGCCCGGACACAGACAGGCAGATATGTTTAAATCACCTCACACACGTTTATTCTCCATATTTACAATAAAGTGCTCACACAAACCCCAAAAGTCCCCAAAGTCCTGGCCTCACAGTCCAATACCTTATCTTCTTCAGGCCACTTCCTTGCCTCCTCCAAGACCTTGTCCTCTTCCACCTGACTCTAGCCATTGTATGAAGGGAAGCGGCCCCTTTTATATTCCCCCAGATGTGCTCCAGGTGTGTTCCGGCAATCTTTCACCGACACGCCCCAGCACTCCGGGTGTCCCTGCTCCTCTTCCCCCCAGCACTTCTGGGTGTGGCGGAAGTGCTGAGGTCCAGGGCTCCAAAGGCATAGGGGCGCCCCCTGGCAGTGACCACGGGCCCCTACAGGGTTGAGCTTCAAGCCCTCCTCCGGTCCTCCTGGGTGTCCCGGCCGGGTCACCAGGCCATCTCTGACACTGTTGATTGACAACTGAGCTTGGGTTTGTAACTTATTGCAAGCAACATCTAAATTGAATGACTTTTTTTTTGTACTTTGGTTATCTTCTTCTTCTTTTTTTCGGCTACTCCCGTTAGGGGTTGCCACAGTGGATCATCTTCTTCCATATCTTTCTGTCCTCTGCATCTTGTTCAGCTCTATCCTTAGCATCCTTCTCCCAATATACTCAGCATCTCTCCTCTGCACATGTCCAAACCAATGCAATCTCGCCTCTCTGACTTTGTCTCCCAACCATCCAACTTGAGCTGACCTTCTAATGTACTCATTTCTAATCCTATCCATCCTCGTCACACCCAATGCAAATCTTAACAACTTTAACTCTGCTACCTCCAGCTCTGTCTCCTGCTTTCTGGTCAGTGCCACTGTTTCCAACACATATAACATAGCTGGTCTCACTACCATCCTGTAGACCTTCCCTTTCACTCTTGCTGATATTCGTCTGTCACAAATCACTCCTGACACTCTTCTCCACCCATTCCACCCTGCCTGCTCTCTCGTTTACACCTCTCTTCCACAATCCCCATTACTCTGTACTGTTGATCCCAAGCATTTAAACTCATGCACCTTTGCCAACTCTACTTCCTGCATCCTCACCATTCCACTGGCCCCCCTCTCATTTACACACATCTCATTTACACAGGGTCTCCTCAACCTGCTCCCTACTATCACTACAGATCACAATGTCATCAGCAAACATCATAGTCCACGGGGACTCCTGTCTATTCTCATCTATCAACCTGTCCATCGCCATTGCAAATAAGAAAAGGCTTAGAGCTGATCCTTGATGTAATCCCACCTCCACCTTGAATCCATTCGTCACTCCTACTGCAGACCTCACCACGGTCACACTTCCCTCGTACATATTCTGTACCACTCTTACATACTTCTCTGCCACTCCGGACTTCCTCGTTAAATACCACAACTCTTCTTGAGGCACCCTGTCATATGCTTTCTACAGGTCCACAAACACACAATGCTACTCCTTCTGGTCTTCTCTATACTTCTCCATCAACACCCTCAGAGCAAACATCGCATCTGTGTTGCTCTTTCTTAGCATGAAACCATACACAGCTCTTTCACATAACTTTATGCTGTGGCTCATCAATTTTATCCCCCTGTAGTTACTACAGTTCTCCATATCCCCCTTATTCTTAAATATTGGCACCAGTACACTTCTTCTCCACTCCTCAGGCTTTCTCACTTTCCAAGATTCCATTAAAAAATCTGGTTAAAAACTCCACTGCCATCTCTCCTAAACACCTTTATGCTTCCACAGGTATGTCACCTGGACCAACGGCTTTTCCATTCTTCATAGCTGTCCTTACTTCCTCCTTGCTAATCCATTGCACTTCCTGATTCACTATCTCCACATCATCCAACCTCTTCTCTCTCTTATTCTCTTCATTAATCAGCCTCTCAAAGTACTCTTTCCATCTGCCCAACACATTGTCCTCGCTTGTGAGTATGTTTCCATCTTTATCCTTTATCACCCTAACCTGCTGCACATCTTTCCCAGCTCAGTCCCTCTGTCTAGCCAATCGGTACAGGTCCTTTTCTCTCTCCTTAGTGTCCAACCTCTCCTACAACTCATCATACGCCTTTTCTTTAGCCTTCGTCACCTCTCTCTTCGCCTTGCGCCTTATCTCTTTGTACTTTTGTCTACTTTCTGCATCTCTCTTACTATCACACTTCTTCTTTGCCATCCTCTTTCTCTGTATACTCTCCTGTACTTCCCCATTCCACCACAAGGTTACTTTTCCTCCTTCCTCCGTCAAGATGTTACGTCAAGCACCTTTTTTGCTGTCACCCTCACTACATCTGCTGTAATTTTCCAACTGTCTGGTAACTCTGGTAGTTTTTTTTTACTTTGGTTATATTCTTGAACTAGCAAAATACCCACGCTTTGCAGCACAGAAGTACTGCCTTAAAATTTTTATTAAGAAGAAAATTAAGCCTTTTTAAACTGAGGGAAAATATACCAAAAATTATTTGTTAAGGATCTCTTTGTATACCACATTGGGAGTTCGGCCCTCTGGTTGTAATATGACCAAGCTGTGCGCTGAGCTTACTCTTAAGCATGCAACGTACAGTTAGCCATGTGAACAGTAATCTTGTTTCAAATCTCACAGCTTGGATTGCTGCTGTCATAATCGGTTTGAGTTTCATGGTTTGTTTCAATTACGACAGTATTTGTAGGACTTGTGTTAAAGAGACATTCGGCATCTGTCAAGCGTTGCAAGTATATAACCAGTTTCATCGATAACTTCACATCCAGCTTTTGAGAGTTTAAACATTCATATTCATCAAAGTGTCCACTACTGAAATCGTCACCTGTGAATCTAAGATGTTTAAGAGGCATTGGTGGTTCTCCAAAGGTGTAAAATATTTGGCCATTTCGGTACACTTGAAAGCGACAACCGAACAATTCAGCGGCAGCCATCAACTAACATGCAGATGCATAGGTGAAGGGCTTAAGCATTTCACTCTTATAGTGCTCCTGTAGTGTATAATTATCTCCTGTACCTGATATGGCCGTGCAATATGTAACAAAGGGAATGGAAAAGGCAGGTGCCATCTCCGGGCATGGAAACCACTCGGTAAGTGACAGTTCTTTGATCGATGGTGATCACCTCAATAGACATGTTAATGCAGGTACGGTTGGAATGATAAAGGAAATGGGTACCTGAACAATGTAAAGTAAGTCTAAAATACCTACACAATAACTATAATTATAATAAATGAACAATAAAACAGCGGAGAAGCCGTGGATTAAATAAAAAGGCTGTAGTTATCAGCAAGGAGACGTGAATCCCGTGGCGAAGCAAGGAAGGGAATGTAGAGACTGGAGTGACGGATGGCCTTATATAGGCAGGCAGCCAACAACATGGGAGGCCTTGGGATAGGAGAACCAACGCCGCCTCACACGGTGACCGAGCTCCAGGCTATGGACGTATATATGTATGCAAGTAGGATTCAGTTAGCGTTGGGAACCCACGTACCAAATTTCTTGAAGATGGGCCCATAAGTAACAAAGACCGTTGAAAAGTTCAATATGGCGGCTGACAGTGGCATCATACCACCAAAATAAGTACCTAATTTCAGCCTTCTACCTACACGGGAAGTTGGAGAATTAGTGACATTGGAAACTTCAATATGGCGGCTGACAGTGGCATCATAGCACTGAAATAAGTACGTACATTGGTTTTGGTTAGCGCAGGGAAGCCACCTACCAAATTTCGTGAAGATGTGGCCATAAATAAGAAAGTTCAACATGGCGAACGTTGTCAACCGTTATGACCGTTACGCGTAGAATTTCGAAATGAAATCTGCTTAACTTTTGTAAGTAAGCTGTAAGGAATGAGCCTGCCAAATTTCAGCCTTCTACCAACACGGGAAGTTGGAGAATTAGTGACGTTGGAAAGTTCAATATGATGGCTGACAGTGGCGTCATACCACCGAAATAAGTATGTACATTGGTTTTGGTTAGCAGGAAGCCGCCTACCAAATTTCGTGAAGATGGGGCCATAAATAAGAAAGTTCAACATGGCGGACGTTGTCGACCATTATGAACGTTACGTGTAGAATTTCGAAATGAAACCTGCTTAACTTTTGTTAAGTAAGCTGTAAGGAATAAGCCTGTCAAATTTCAGCCTTCTACCTACACGGGAAGTTGGAGAATTAGTGATGAGTGAGTGAGTGAGTGAGTGAGTGAGTGAGTGAGTCAGTGAGGGCTTTGCCTTTTATTAGTATAGATAAAAGCGCACATCTTTATTTAATATTTGGACTAAAGTCTTCACACATTATACACTTCACACCATTATTAGTATAACATGGAAAAGTTTCTGCTTTAGGTATGTGTTCAGCATTTCTTGCCTCGCATTTTCTTTCATCCTACACTTATACAGATTGTTGTAGACACGAAACACACATGAAGTTCATGTTTTCCAAATAATGAATTTACCCTATACAAATCTAGGCACTTCACATGCAGATAAAGAGCCTTTTTGCCCGAGTTGTGTTGCGGTGGTGGGGGGATGGGATAACAGGCTGTAGCTGCTTGTGCAGATAGACACTTTTGCAAAATAAAAGACAGTGATGAGGAGAGGCTGCTTTAACTACATGTGTCAGTAGTTTGTTCCAGATTACACAACTCTATGCATAAAGATATGTTCCTGGCTTCAGTCATAAATGCACTTCCCATTAATTTCCACAAATATCCTTGAGTGCGTGATTCACACTTAAGATGAAAGAATTTTGCTAGAACCACTTTATCAACGCTTTTGAATATTTAAAATACCTGAATTAGGTATTTACACATTTTCTGAGTGCATCAGAGTAGGACATGCCCTTAAATCCTGGGATGCATTTGGTTGCTCATTTCTGTACAGCTCCAAGTTTTGCTATGTCTTTCTTCCACATGGTGACCAGAACTACACATATTACTCTAGATACAGTCTTACTAATGCATAGTGTAGTTTTAGCATAATGTTTTTTGACTTGTGTTATATCATAATAACTGCTTAATATAACTTTTTTTCACCTTTTTAATTGCTTTTGTACATTGCTTAGTCAATGAAATTGTTGCAGCAAAATATACCCCTAAATCTTTTTCAGAGATTGCTTCTTGTATAATAGCATCTCCCATCTTGTATTTATAACTGATGTTCCTTTTGCCCAGTGTTGCACTTTCCACTTATCTAAATTAAACTGCATTTTCCAGTTGTTAATCTGGTTCTGATGCTGGTCAAGGTCTTTTTGAATTCATTTTGCTACCTCCTCAGTCTCTGTCATCCTTCCAATTTTAGGGTCATCTAACTACACCAGAAAAAATGTCATTAAAATAAATCAGAAAAAGCAATGGCCCAAGGGTAGACCCCTGAGGGACTCCACTTACCTGTACACTTATCTGTACTCTTTGTCCCCTGCCAGTTAACCAGTTAGAGATCCAGTTTTGTAGGTTACCTCTGATGCCTGTGCTTCTAGTTTCAGAAATAATATTTTGTGGGCGACTGTATCAAAGGTGTTTTTGAAACTCTTATTAAATTGTGTTGTATGCTTTATTTTTGTCAACTCTTCAGGTTACTTCTTCAAAAAATCTAAAAGATGGCTGTTATTTACTGTATTATTTTCATTTAGGTGCTTTTCTAACTTATATCTTATTATAGTTTCCATAATTTTGCATGGGACAGAGGTAAGGCTTATTGGTCTGCAGCTACCAGGATCAATTGTGTCTCCCTTCTTGAAGATTGTTGTTACATTTGTAACTTTTCAGTCATCAGGTGTTTCTCTTTTCCCATGTGACTGCTCAAATACAGAATGTTTTTAAGGGTTTATAGATGAAGTCTGCTTTCCACAGGTTATAAGTCATTTTTTTGTTGTACATTTGTGTGGTTTTCAATTCTTTCAGTACAATTGGTAAAATACCATCAGGTCCTGGGGTTTTGGGGTTTTATTAGTCTTCAAATAATAGAGGGCTTGAACAACAACAACAACATCATCCATCCATCCATCCATTATCCAACCTGCTATATCCTAACACAGGGTCACGGGGGTATGCTGGAGCCAATCCCAGCCAACACAGGGCGCAAGGCAGAAAACAAACCCCGGGCAGGGCGCCAGCCCACCGCAGTCAACAATTACATTTATTTATATAGCACATTTTCATATAACCAATGTAGCTCAAAGTGTTTTACATGATGAAGAAAGAGAAAAAAGACAAAATAAATAATTAAAATTAGGGAACACCAATTAACATAGAATAAAAGTAAGGTCCGATGGCCAGGGAGGACAGAAAAAAACAAAAAAAAATCTCCAGACGGCTAGTGAAAAAAATAAAATCTGCAGGGATTCCAGGCCATGAGACCGCCCAGCCCCCTCTAGGCATTCAACCTAACATAAATGACCTCAATCAGTCCTCATGGTATTCAGGGTTCTCATGGAACAACTTGATGATGACAGTCATGTGGACTTCTGGCCTTTAATCCATCAATGTAGGGACATCACGGTGCTTTGTTTAGGTGGTGGTGACTCAGATCACCACCACAGAAAACCAGAAAAAGAACAGAAAAGAAAGTAGGGGTTAGTACGGATTTTGGAGCCACCATGAATAATCATGATAATTAACCGAATATACAGAGCATTAGGATTAAACTAAGATGAAGCTATGAGAAAGCCATGTTAAAGTAATGTGTTTTCAGCAGCGTTTTAAAGTGTTCTACTGTATTAGCCTGGCGAATTCCTATTGGCAAGCTATTCCAGATTTTAGGTGCATAACAGCAGAAGGCCGCCTCACCACTTCTTTTAAGTTTAGCTCTTGGAATTCTAAGCAGACACTCATTTGAAGATCTAAGGTTATGATTTGGAGTGTAAGATGTAAGATGTAATTCCGAAATATAAGATGGAGCGAGATTATTTAAGGCTTTGTAAACCATAAGCAGTATTTTAATTCAATTCTAAATGACACAGGTAACCAGTGTAGTGACATCAAAACTGGGGTGGTGTGCTCGGATTTTCGTTTCCGAGTTAAGATTCTACTAGCTGCATTCTGCACTAGTTGCAATCTACTGAAGTCTTTTTGGGTAATCCTGAGAGGAGTGCATTACAGTAATCTAGCCGACTGAAAACAAAAGAGTGAATTAATTTATCAGCATCTTGCAATGTTATAAGAGGTCTAACTTTTGCTATATTTCTTAAGTGAAAAAATGCTGTTCTAGTAATCAAAATAATATGTGATTTAAAATTCAGGTCAGAGTCAGTAATTACCGCTAAATTGAAGCACATCTGACTCTTTTACTTTAAAATCAGTGAATTAAGAGTTTGTTTTTTGTCTTTGAATTTGTTTCTTCCTTTATTTGTACTTGGGTGAAATATTTGTTCAGTTCTTTTCTCCATTCGTGTCTCTAAGGTTTCTTAAATTATCGTTTAATTGTCTTTATATTGGAATAGTACTGAAAAAATTGCTTGGCATTTGACTAGGCATCAGTAACATTTTTGTTTTGTTTTTTTTTATGATGTTTCAAATGCTTTTTTTGATTTCCTGTTGTTGTGTCCAGCATTCCCCCAAGTCAGGATTATCTAGCTTTTTAAAAATTTCTTCTACAGTGATCTTTTGAGTTTTACATTTTTAAATAGCTGTTATTTATTCATTTCAGCTGATTAATCTTTTTGTTTTATTGATTTTCGGAATAAATTTATTTTTATCTTTGAGCAGAAAATATCTGAACTGACACCAACTATCATTTTTTTGTTGCAGAGATTTTGCTTTCCCATTCAGTGTTTTGTAAATTGTTCCTCATCCCCATAAAGTCTGCTTTCCACATGTTATAAGTCTTTGTTTTGGCGTACATTTGTGTGGTTTTCAAAGATAATCTCAAATTTTACCATGTCATTATCACTATTGATTAAAGTAACAATAACTTCTGTTTTTATTACACTGTCTTTATTGTTTTGAAAGATGAGATCTAAACAGATGCCACTATGTTTGGGCTTGAGACAAATTGGGTGAAAAAACAGTTATTTGCCATCTGCTCCATTTCAGTTGCCTCTTTTCTATTACTGATAGCTCCTTCTCAATCAATGTTTGGAATGTTAAAATCACCAATGATCTCTGCATCCTCCATGTTGCACATATGTCATATTTTATTAAATAATTTTGTACTGTATAACATCAGAATTTGGCAGCCTGTATCATACTCCAATAACCAGATCTCTGGCTTTCTTCTTTCCTAGCCCAACCTACAGTGACTCTGACATTTTCTTTATCCACCTTGAAGATATGGGCTAAATATTATTTTTAACATAGAGTGCCACAAATGCATGTGTAGCCACTAATAATACATCACTCTTATTTAGCAATGAATGTAATTCCTTCAATATCATAGTCACAAGTCAATAATGTTGCCTCTAGATCATACATTTTATTTCAAAACTTGGATTAAGGAGTAAGCATTTTATATAAGAAAATCTATTTTTTGTGTTTTTAGTTGATGTTTATTTAGGTAAGGTGACTTTTTTGTGTGCGTGTCTATCCAAGTTTTTCCCCCACAGAATCTATTTTATTTTAGGCAAGTGATAAGCAGTGCTTGGTCTTCACCAAATGTAGTGCTTTGAGTTAGACCAGAGAATTGTTTTCCTTATGTTCTCAGAGTCCTTTAAATGCCATTTGGCAAACTTCAAGTGTGCTGTAATGTGTCTTTTGTTCAAGGGTACTGATGAGATATTCATCTTTCCAACATGTTTTTCAATATTAGCAGAAGACCACCATGCTCCTGAGAATGCTCCAAGCTTTAGAAATTATTTTATCCATTTACCATTATCTATGCCTCAAGATAAAAATCATTATTGGATTTCATGGCTTGGTTTTTGTTCAGACATGTATTATGAATAGCTGGACCTTACAGTTGTGCTTGAAAGTTTGTGAACCCTTTAGAATGTTCTATATTTCTGCATAAATATGACCTAAAACATCATCAGATTTTCACTCAAGTCCTAAAAGTAGATAAAGAGAAACCAGTTTAACAAATGAGACAAAAATATTATACTTGTTCATTTATTTATTGAGGAAAATGATTAAATATTACATATTTGTGAGTGACAAAAGTATGTGAACCTCTAGGATTAGCAGTTAGTTTGAAGATGAAATTAGAGTCAGGTGTTTTCAATCAATAGGATGACAATCAGGCGTGAGTGGGCACCCTGTGTTATTTAAAGAACAGGGATCTATCAAAGTCTGCTCTTCACAACACATGTTTGTGGAAGTGTATCATGGCACGAACAAAGGAGATTTCTGAGGACCTCAGAAAAAGAGTTGTTGATGCTCATCAGGCTGGAAAAGGTTACAAAACCATCTCTAAAGAGTTTGGACTCCACCAATCCACAGTCAGACAGATTGTGTACAAATGGAGGAAATTAAAGACCATTGTTACCCTCCCCAGGAGTGGTCGACCAACAAAGATCACTCCAAGAGCAAGGAGTGTAATAGTTGACGAGGTCACAAAGGACCCCAGGGTAACTTCTAAGCAACTGAAGGCCTCTCTCACATTGGCTAATGTTCATGTTCATGAGTCCACCATCAGGAGAACACTGAACAACAATGGTGTGAATGGCAGGGTTGCAAGGAGAAAGCTACTGCTCTCCAAAAAAAACATTGCTGCTCATCGGCAGTTTGCTAAAGATCACGTGGACAAACCAGAAGGCTATTGGAAGAATGTTTTGTGGACGGATGAGACCAAAATATAACTTTTTGGTTTAAATGAAAAGCATTATGTTTGGAGAAAGGAAAACACTACATTCCAACATAAGAACCTTATCCTATCTGTGAAACAAGGTGGTGGTAGTATCATGGTTTGAGCCTGTTTTGCTGCATCTGGGCCAGGACGGCTTGCCTTCATTGATGGAACAATGAATTCTGAATTATATCAGAGAATTCTAATGGAAAATGTCAGAACATCTGTCCACGAACTGAATCTCAAGCGAAGGTGGGTCAAGCAGCAAGACAACGACCCTAAGCACACAAGTTGTTCTACCAAAGAATGGTTATAAAAGAATAAAGTTAATGTTTTGGAACGGCCAATTTAAAGTCCTGACCTTAATCCAATCGAAATGTTGTGGAAGGACCTGAAGCGAGCAGTTAATATGTGGTAATCCACCAACATCCCAGAGTTGAAGCTATTCTGTACGGAGGAATGGCCTAAAATTCCTCCAAGACGGTCTGTAGGAATGATCAAAAGTTACCGGAAACGTTTTGTTGCAGTTATTGCTGTAGATGGGGGTCACACCAGATACTGAAAGCAAAGGTTCACATACTTTTGCCCCTCACAAATATATAATATTCAATCATTTTCCTTAATAAATAAATGACCAAGTATAATATTTTCTCATTTGTTTAACTGGTTTCTCTTTATCTACTTTTAGGACTTGAGTGAAAATCTGATGATGTTTTAGGTCATATTTATGCAGAAATATAGAAAATTCCAAAGGGTTCAGAAACTTTCAAGCACCACTGTATATACACAAGTATACATAGGTCTTTCTAAACTGCAGTATGTCCAGTCACTGAGTATAGATTGATGGGTAAAAATGGCAAATTTATCCATTTAAAGTTAAATCTACAGCACAATAAATTTTTTCAGAAACTTAGGCGGTCTGAATACTTTCTGAATACACTGTAAATCTATGTACTACTTTAATTTGTGATTTGTAACTAAATACAAATAAAATTATCAAATTAATTTTAATTATTTATGAGGTAATAGAGCTTGTGAGGTTTCATTGTATTAGGCATAAGGAAAAATTAGATCTATTAGTTTAAGATCTTTTTAATGCATACACAAAACAGTAAAAATGGTAGTGAAATGGTAAACAAGGAACAGGAAAAAAGATTCTGCCTAAGTGAAGGAATGAAGAAAAATGTGTGGAGTAGAAAAACAAGTGAGAGAGATTTAAAAGGCTTAAAACATATAACATAAACATATATTCCTTGTTGAGTTAATATGATGGAAAGTGTTTATATATATATATATATATATATATATATATATATATATATATATATATATATATATATATATATATATATATATATATATATATATATATATATTTATTTATTTTTTAAGTGTGCTTTCACTCAATGAGAGGTTGAGAGGTAATTAAAAATCCTGACTGCCGGGAATGCTTCCCTAACTCAAAATGTACACACTGTTTCTGGTACTCTATGCACTTGCCCACCTATTAACTAAAAGCAATTCCTCTATCCTCTCTATCTCTCTTTCTCTGTGTCTTTTTATACCTTTGCCTTACCACCCTAAAAATTCTTCTTCCTAGAAAGTCAAACTCATGCCTCCACTCACTACCAGCTACAAGTTCGCCGTTGGGAAAACAGGAAGGGCCACTTCTCGGGATCATTAATACAGTGTGTTGTCTGGATTCCTGGGTCACTTTGCAGAGTTGCCACAGGTATACTTGCAATTCTAAATTCATCCCAGGCAGCCTGAACACAGTAATACATAGCAAGACATGCAAACTTTGATGAATCTCCCTATTGCCATTTATGTGACTGAATGTCTTACTTTAATATTAAAAATTCCTCTCCCTGTCCCTCTCTGTCTGCCTCTAGTTCTGTGAAACTCCTCACAAAATTACAGCAAGTCAATGCATAGATACCTCTTTTCCCTATACGTTATTTTTTCAGGTCCACGTAAGACCTTGTCACTATCATATAGCATCCCCTGTTGCCTGAGATGCCAGTCATTGCCAGACACCTTTCTAAAATTACCTTCTTCTGAGCTTTGACACCAAAGCGTAGAAAACAGTACCATGTGAGAAGGAGCATCCTACACATGAGTAGTGGTGACCTTGATGGTGATTTGTCAACCTGAGCTTATGCAGGGGAGGGTTAACTGACAAGGAAATTGACTAAAGTTGAGACCATTCTATTCTGTCATTAACAGAAGCCCAGCATTCCCTGGAAGTACTCCACTCACTGTTATAAAACACACTTTTCACCCATGACCACAGGTGAGACAAGAAATACACAGAATTTTTTAATGCTAAAAAATGTTTAAAATGTCAAGAAGATTGTTCTTTCGTTATTCTCAGGTTCTACTGTAAAAATGGCAGTCACAGTCTGCAATGGATCATGGCACTTGTACCAGTGATGATGAGCATAGTGCATTAATGTTTGGAAATCAATCTATCATTAAACATGATGCATCCATGGTATACACCAAGTGCCAAAATAGTATGCCAAGAAGAAGAGGAAAATGTGTGAGACATAATTATTGTCAAATAATAACTGCTACAAGGAAAAAAAACAATATGAAAAAGCAACATGAAAAACAAATCTTCCATCGAAGTGGTATTTATTTTAATTTAAAGAAGGTCTGAATCAAGACATCACAGTAAATGCACTGGTTTATAGCTAGTGATAAATTCTGTAAGGTAAGGGGAAGTTAGTTAATTTAAGGCTTTATACATCAAAAGGAGAATTTTTAAATCAGCCGTAACATAATTGGAATCCAGTGTAGTGATTTAAGAACTAGAGTCATATATACTCTTTAATTTAGGATACTGTCCCTGGTGGTTATCATTGGTGAAATGATATTTAAGATGGTGCCATATGGCTTTTCATTGTCCCAAGTTTGTGGATACTGTCTAGAAAACATTTTGCAAATACTTTTGTTTAGATCTCTTGGTTACTAACCTTTCTCAAAGAAGTTTTGACTTTATGCTTTGATTCATGTTTTGTATAAGATGCAGAATCACTTGGCTTTATGCTATAGACCCTGCTTGTTCTGACTCTGTTTCATCTCTTGGGCCATTTTTTGTCTTTTTCTGCTGTCAAGATTTCAACCTATGACTATAAATATTCTGGATACTTTAAAATAAAAAATACATAAAAAAGACCAGTGGCCCTAATGTTGATTCTGCTCTTAAATTGATAAATACAGCAGAGTGGCAGCAACATATTAGCATTTCTGAATGTCATTTTCTAAGCCAATGAGAAAACAGAATTGAACCCTGTACCAAATTTTGAGGGACAGCATGTTATAACCACAGATTAAAACGAGAGAGTATTGTCTTCAGGCTTTTGTAAATATTATGATTTGAACAGGCTTTTGCACATATTAAGTATGATTTGAAGAGTATGAAGTAAACTAAGAATATTCCACTTAAATTCTCTAGTATGTAGCATATTAGTGCAGTAAACAGTAAAGGTGTGCTTAAATCTATACTCCCAGAACCAAATAACAGTAGGGTGTTATTTAAAGCAGAAGTTAGGGATGTTTAGGTTAGGGGGTTTTATATATTATGACAAGGCAAAAAATACATTCACATTTCTCATAAACCAGGCATTTTTAGGACAACATGTAAAGTTTAAAAATAATTATGTTAACACTTTAGACACTGCAAAAATCCTTCATTTACTTTTATGTAACAAGACCTTAATGAAGGCTTCTTTTGGTCTTTAAAACACATAAAATATCAGTAGATAGTTTATTCATCTATGTGCAGTGTGCTATGTTGACAAAATCACTTGTTACTATGAAGGATTCACAGGTACAGTATTACACTAAATATTTAATATAGAGAGAAATTTGTCTCAGTTAAACCACCTCAGACCACTCCAAAGTCTGTCATATTGCAGAGATGAAAAATACTTTACTGATGTTTTTAAAAGTGTTATTAAGACCCAAATAAGCTTTTGTTAAGGTCTTATTACATAATAGTAAATGAGTAATAGATGCGCCAAAAGTGTTACTATAATTGCAATCATTTTCTAGAATCTTTGTGGTTTTTTGGGAGTTGGGCAATTGTCTCGCTCTGTGTGCATTATACACAGATACAGTAATTCACTGACTTTAGTATACACATTGAAAATGTAACAAACTGAGGGTACGCAGGAAGTAAGGGAACATCCAACTTCTCAGTAGTTTCCATGTGGAGTCGTGATGCACAAATAATCTGGATTAAATAATGATAAATGGGATATTACTAACACATTGTTTGATAACAAAATATAAAATTCTGATAAATTTAATGAATGAGACAAGTGTATTCCACTTAGTGGATCTACTATGAAATAGTGTTTATGCACTGGGATACAATGAAGGAAATGATAGCTTGCTTTTTTGTTTTAAATAACACTATTTCTTCATAGTCAATTTATATATTCAGTTTCCAGATAAAATTGTGTTCTAAAATGAAGGATATTTTATAAATTAAAAGAAAATACTATTCCTGTCCTTTACATTTTTTTTTTTTATTGTTAAAGGTAGACAATCTCTGCCCCAGGGAATGTTTTTCATTAATCACATTTAAAAACATAGACTAATTAACTTAAAACTGTATCATATAACTTTCCTAAACCTCCTTAATTCAATTCACAGGGTAATGAAAATAATTCAGACACATTCAGATGTAACACAGAAACTAAACCTGGATGGGACATCAGGCTTGCATGGCTTGTTCTCACACACCTATTCTATGTGCATTTGGGTAGCACAAAATATGTAACTGCTACCCCAAGATGATAGAATTTTTTTTAAAGTTTTTTGTTTTATTTATTTTTTGTCACCAAATGCAGTTCTTCTGAAATCCTTTAGGTGGCATACTGAACTCTTTCTTCCTTCTTGTGACAATATAAATAATCTGTAAATAATAATTTCTCTTGGCATGAGTACGAAGTAAAATAAAACTGCTAATGTCAATACTGGACATGAAAAATGAAATTGGCAAGAATGTCCACAACCATGTTGTTGATAGCAACAGTACTGCAGCATATTATAAACTAGGGCTGTCACTTAAATTTTGTGTATAAAGTATTCAAATATTTATTACAGTTAGAATATTCAGAATTGAACTGAGCATTTTCAATGTCCCCTTTCAGTGTCACATTACACTAATATGCAGAACTGAATTTGAATCATTTAAATCACCATCTCATCAGTGATTACAGATATACAGATAAATAGGTTATGCCTTTTTACCCACAAGGTGAAATTAAAATCTTACAGAAGTTCAAAAAATTAATAAAAATAAACACCCAAGAAACAAACATTAAAACTTCTACCTTAGGTAACAGTGAGCTACTGTTGTCAATAACAGGCCTATATGTAGCAATAAGATGATGTCTGACCTGCTCAGGTTGTACCACAGGTTTATATTTACATTCATTAATATTTGGATAGAGCAGGTCCAACTTGTAGTGTCCACAAATGGAACATACCTAATGGATGCTTGATTCCTTGTTTGAAGTCGCCAGCACACAGAATGATTCATCAAAAAATTATTGTTACATAGTGAAGAATTTCTGTTGCTGAGTCAGCCAAGAGGATATAACTTACTTTTCTTGGCCTGTGACATGGACAAATTCATTCACACTCCAATGTCTTAATCACATATTTTAGGTTTAATTGTACTGTGGTCCCTTTTTCACCATTGCAATTTCACAAAACTCCACCTTCCCCCTCCGCTTTCCACCCTATCTGATAAAACCCATCCAGCATTGAAATATAGTCTGAAATCAGCCAGTTCTCTGCAGTACCCAAAATATCATGGCATCTGAACTTGCTGTAACTTGCTATGAGATATAAGAGTTCAAAAAACTTATGTGAAGCCAACAGAAGATTTCTCATTATTTGAAGTCACGCCAGGAACATTTTCTTTGTAAATTTTAGTTCAATAACATTGTAAAGAAACAAAGACACAAGCATAAAGGTTTGGGGTTTCCGGCCCCGTATACTGTATAAATCAGAAAAATATAGCAATTGGTTGCCACGGTCAAGTACATGAAATCAGTTCAGTGTTTTGACAGTTCAAAGATGGCGGCGGAGGAGTATTTATGTAGGAGGGGCCGGAAGTAGAGGTATGCTGGGTAGGAGCCGAGATGGGTGATGGGATTGATGACGTCATAGGTAGTGGACAGAGGAAGGGCGGAAGTAGTGTACTGCGGGAACTGTTGAAGGTAGGCTCAAGGCGGTAAGAAACAAAGATAGAAAGGTTAGTACCCCGCCACTCCCTCCTGGCGTATGACATTCTGATCTTATTTAGGTCCGTCCGCAGCCCCCTACTCGCACGTGCGTGCCAACATTTATTGAACAAAAACAGAAAAATATTTGTGGCATGTCCATGGCCCCATATAATAACAACAAATGGGAAAAGAAAAAACAAACTTTTTACAAAGATGTTAATAACATCTTTTTAGATGGGAATCCAATACAGACCTGAACTAAATATGGCCGAACTTCTGGTCATATGAGTTCCGAGCAGGAAGATGTGGGTCCAGGCAGGCAGAAGATGGAAGTGATGTTAGTGGTGGTCATGCCATCAGTCTTTTGTTCTGCAGAGGGATGAAGAGAGAAGGCATTAGAACACAGCGCCAACCCCTGGTTTGGTGTGTAATTACCAAAACCAGAGCCCTTACCCTACCACTCAAGCACACATGCATGACAGCAGGTATTTATGAAACAGTTATTCAGCATTTTCCTTTCCTTTAAAATTAGTGACATAACCTGTGTAAAATAAAATAAAGACAGCATTGTATTGCAAAACCAACTTGTGACATGTAGCTCATACTGTAAGCTATAAATCTATAAGCAACACTAGAGTATATTTAAATGAACACATACACACATATATACTGTATACATATATATATTTTTTCAATATGAAACATTCTAATCATAGTTACTGAGAAATGTTACTACTGCAAACTGCAAAGAACACATGTTTACAAGGCATTGTCAAAGAATAGTAAAAAGGTAATAATAAATGGTATTTGTAACACATTACAGAATTAGCTTTAAATACTTTATACATCTCAATATTATAATAGCACTCAAGTATTATGGTATTACAATATTGCAGGATCCCTTTCAATTTTCACTCCTTGTTTACAGTTTTCTTTGAAATACTTTCTGCCACTGATGACCATTCTTTTACTGAGAAATCCTACTTTGTAGCAGGATAATAAAATATTGTTTCCAGGGGCCTCATGCATAATGCTTGCGTAGAATTCACACTATTACATGGAGTGCGGACAAAAGTGGAAATGTGCTTACGCTCAAAAAAATCCAGATGCATAAATCTGTGCGTTCGCCAACTTCCACGTTCTTCCGCTACATAAATCTCGGTCAGCGTGAAAGGAAATGCATGTGCACGCTCCTGCTGTCCCGCCCCGTCTCCTCCCAGAATTACACCTCTTTCAATATGCAAATCAATATAAATATCCCTTAAGCTTAGTGTTCTGGGAAAAGGCAATGGCAAAAGCTCAGGAGGAAATAGAAGAATTTCAGCGAATACCAAGTGGAGACAAGGAAAAACGTACTATTTGTTGGTTTGAACAGTGATATAACAACAAAAGGAAGTTGATCGAGTGACATAGAGTGTCGGAGAAACTCGAAAGCTCAAGTTCACAAAGTCACACAGTACCCGAAATAAAAAAAGAAGTTTTCACATATCAAAGTCACTATGAAAAGGCGAGTCGTAGCCCACCGTATGACTTTCGTATAAAAGCTTATTAGGGTATAGAGAAAAAACAAATATGCACACAGAGGGGAAAAAAGCATGAAATATCAACTTTAAGCTTGGAATTTCCACTTTAATCATGTAGTTTATTTTGACATTAAAGTAGAACATCATAAACTTCATCTTAAAATCGTTTAATTTACTAGTTTCTCAAATCCCATCGTAACTAAAGTAGCACGTTAAATGCTTTGTTTTGTATTTGATCTTCTATATGCTCTATGTGTGTGAATCACTACGTACAAGACACAGAATCAATTACATTGGTAATATTACAGCTCTCTGAATAATTAAAATACTGACATATATCCTTGATATCATTTTCAAGATGGTAGGAGTTAAAGCATGTTATTAAACATGGGAACACGGTGGCGCAGTGATTGTGTGCGACCTTCAACCTTTCAAGCGTACTAACCCCCAATTCCTGTCCTTACTTTTCTTTCTCCAAATACCCAATCGCCACACAAGCAGCCAGTCCCAGCAAGCATGCGGCGCGAGGCAGGAACAATCCGTGAATCCTTGCTAGAGCAGCGACACAGTGTACTCACATGTTTAATTATTAACAATATAGATTATTTAAATGAAATTAAAGTTTTATCTGTATAATATAATAAAGATATTTTGATGCATTTTATCTTAAAAATTATATCGTCATCATATGTAAATACGCACTTTATAAAGTGGCTCAGGTTGTGCAATATTGTAACTGTAGTGCAAGTTTACAGTGAGGTGATTGTACTTATAAGTACAAACAGTTCTACAAGGAGCACTTAATGCACTGATTGAGTGCGTTTATACTGTAGTTCTTGGGATGAAACTGTTTCTATCCGCTAGGTCTGTACAGGAAAGGTTTTGAAACCCACTTAATAAACTGATCTATCCTAGGTTTGTACAACAATTATTGAAGAGAATATATCATGAAGCCTAATTAAACATAGCATAAGGAGAAAGTGAGCAAAGTGTCACTGGACTCATGTCCCTTTCACGTGATGTGAAGTGTAGATCTGGTTGACACGTTTAGAAGAAAAACCTCCTTTTCAGGGCACAGCAAACCAATATTGTATTTACAAATACTGTATAATAAAACATTAAACAAATAAAAATAATACATTATATACATCAAATACCAAAAATTGGAGACAGTGAACTACCTATTGTATAAGGTCAGGTGCTCATTGTTTTCTCTTGGAATTCCTATATTACTCTGCTTTCTCCTTTTGTACTCTTTATTTTGTAGACTTTATCAGAATGCCTCAAATCCCATAGACTTTCCACTCTTCATAAGGTATTGTACTTTATAACGTCTCCCCACTTTCCCTTCTACATCTGTAACCTCAGGCAATTAAATAGAGTAAAAGGACAAGCAGGAGTTAAGTTACAAATGTTAAAAATGTATTATTGATCATAATCATAAAAAATAATGAAGCAAAGTACATGTGAACATTGGCAACCATACAACCTCAAAGACTCAAGGGTTGGTTATGTAAACATCAAAGCACTTCTGTTCTCATCAATGAAACACTAATATTACATTTGCTCTGCCTGACTTACAAATAAAGACATACAAAATATTTATCAAATTATATACAAAATATCACTCCACCACACTCATAATAGTATATCCATCATCAATCAAATGACCAAACATCTCTCACACTAGGGTTTTTGCCTCTTTGACCACCAAGGCTGCAGCCATTTTGGCCTTTTGCTACTTCAGGAGTTTCCTGTGCTAACCATACACGGAAGGCCTTCTTTTCAGCCTGATGGTATCTCTTATATCTTGTGTCTTGATATCTTGATTACTGAATATAAATATCTGGGAATTTGGCTGGATAATACTCTGTCTTTCTCAAAACACATTGACAATCTGAAGTCTAGGATCAAATTAAAACTTGGGTTCCTTTATAGAATGCGTTCTGCATTTACATCATCTGCTAGGAAAACTTTGGTTCAAATGACAATCCTTCCCATGTTTGACTATGGTGATGTTATTTACAGATCAGCATCCAAAGGCCTGCTTCAGAAGCTCGACGTTCTTTATCACTCTGCCATCCGGTTTATAACAAATGCTCCTTTCAAAACCCATCATTGTACCCTGTATTCTTCTCTCAACTGGTCTTCATTCTACACCCGCCGTAAAGTCCATTGGCTTATGATTATTTACAAAACTCTCCTTGGTTTTTCCCCTCCTTACTTACAGGAATTGTTACACTTTTCTTCTTCTGTGTATAATACTCGTTCTGCTAATCTGATTCTGCTGACAGTTCCTAAGGCTACTTCTGTACTTGGCCTGTCGTCTTTTCAGAACGCTGCTGCTAGAGACTGGAATGACCTGCAGAAAATGTTAAAACTGAATAATTTCATTCCTAAATCAGTTTTCCAATCACGGATTTCAGCTTATTATAAAGATGTGTGTCGCTGTTACTTAGGCTAGCTGCTCCAATTCACTGCTGCTCTACTCATTGTTGCTCCAATGTTCTTATTGTTTATATAATATTTGTATGACTTTTTTTTTGTAAACATGTAATCTATTTACTGTTTCATTACTTTACATTAGTTTTTTTTTTTTTTCGTAATTTCGTTTATATTGTATATGTGTACCTTTCTTAATATGTTTTATTTTTTCTTTTTTTTCTTACCAAATTTCCCTCTTAAGGTTTTGCCCTTTCCAGGCCACAGTTGTAAATAAGAAACATGTTCTTAATCTGTTTTGCCTGGTTAAATAAAGGTAAATAAAAATAAATAAATAAAGTGTCCACCACTGGGTCCTTAGGTTGCCACCTTGAGAGACTCCTATGGCCTTTATCCGCAGCTATTTGAGGCCGCTTCCACAATGAATGCTTTTAATAAGGCCCATTTGGACTCTATGTCCCTAGACTCCCCTGGGATGTGGGAAAGCTTTTTCGGAGGTTGGAGTTGAAAGGCTCCTGGACAGGGGCCTCTCAAAAATGTTCCCAGGCAAACATCTCTACTTGCTTGGGCTTTCCACATCTGTCCAGGTGGCTCCATCACCATCTGACCCAACTCACCACCAGGTGGTGATCAGTTGACAACTCTGCCCATCTCTTCACCTGAGTGTTCAGAACATACAGCCGTAAATCTAATAATATGATTATGAAATCAATCATGGATCTTTGTCCTAAGGTGCTCTGGTACCAGGTACGCTTATTAGCCACCTTATGTTCGAACATGGTGTCCTTTATGGACAAACCATGCCTAGCATAGAAGTCCAATAATAAAACACCACTTGGATTTTGGATCAGGGAGTTCATTCCTCCCAATAATGCCTTTCCAAGTGTTTCCATCATTACCCACGTGGACATTGAAATCTACCAGAAAAACTATAGAAACCCCAGCTGGAACCCTGCAGGATCCCCTTCAGTGACTCCAAGAAAGCCTGGTACTCCAAACTGACATTTGGTGCATAGCCACATATGGAAGTCAGTGTCTTCCCCTCTGCGACCTTTAGTTGCACAGAGGCTGCATTTTCGTTCTCAGGGACAAAATCCAACATGGCATCGACCAGGCAGGCAATAAGAAGCTTACTCCTGCCCAATGCTTTACTCCCTGGGCAACTCAAGAGTAAAAGAGAGTCCAGCCTCCTTCGAGGGGTTTGGTTCTAGAACCAAAGAAGTGAATAGAATCTAATTTCCATCATGACCAGAGATTTTTCCAAATTTTGAACTTTTCAACACCTGCAAACCCATTCATTCATTTGTTCATTTTATTAACATGTTTAATTAATACAAAGGAGGCTGTAGGGAGCTGAGAGCCTTTCATGGCAGCTTTGGAAGCAAGGCTTGAACACTGGATGACTCATCCGTACATCACACAGCACATTTATACACACATCAACATTAACTAACACACAGATCTCTGGAATATGTAATGATAGCAAAGTATTTGGAGAACCGTTTAGAGACACAAGAAGAATGAGTCTACAACACATAGAGAGGGCCTGGGCCAGGAATACAATCTGAACTACTAGAAACATGAGGCAGCTATGCTAACCACTTCTAATTTTATTATAAATTCTTAGTATTGCTATGAGTCATTGAAAAACACTCTGTCCCCAGTGTACCTTTGAATTTTCAGTGTACAGTATGTTTTAAAGGCTCTGCCTAATTCAGAAAAGTGTGGTAATACACTAGAGACTGTTCACAGAGTTAGAATATTTGAAATTACTACTATTTAATATTCATATAGTAATGGATATCTCTACTGATGCTATGATGCACAATGAACACCATTGCACTGTTTCATGTAAATAGTTACAGCAAGCTCATGGTTCAGTGAAAGAGCCAACAAAAAATCTCATTGAAAATAAAACAAAACAATGTGGTTTTTTGAAAAAACTTCACTGAGCCAAAGTTTCTTTTCTTTATTTTACAGGCTTTGTTAGTTAGTCAGTCATTTTTCATCCCGCCATACCCTAACACAGGGTCACGGGGGTCTGCTGAAGCCAATCCCAGCCAGCACAGGGAGCAAGGCAGGAACAAATCCCGGGCAGGGTGCCAGCCCACCACAGGGCTCACACACACACACCAAGCATACATGAGGGACAATTTAGGATCACCAATGCACCTAACCTGTATGTCTTTGGACTGTGGGAGGAAACTGGAGCACCTGGAGGAAACCCCCGCAGATACGGGAAGAACATGCAAACTCCATGAAGGGAGGACCTGCGGAGCAAACCCGGGTCTCCTAACTGCGAGGCAGCAGCGCTACCCACTGTGCCACCGTGCCGCCTCCTGTTAATTTTTTTTACTTAAATATGTAAATATTTAAAAATATATTTATGAATATTTATAACTAAATTATTGCCACATTCAGGCTTTCTATTGATTCATAACAGTAACATTTTAACTATTAACATACACTCATTTACTTAATAAGGCTGTTGGGTCAGCTTGACAAATATACTATAATCTTTATGGAGCACTATGTTTAGCTCTGCTACTGTACAGATCCAAAGTCCTGGTTTAATTCCTGTGCCCATACACTGTTTATAGTCTATATATCATATTCTGATTTTTCTTCAGTATCCAAAAGAGGTCAATTATCACTTCAAAAATGAAATATGGCAATGAGTGGGAGTGTATATGTGTATGTAAGTGATCCTCAGATAACATGAAAGTCCATTCTTGGACTTCATAGTCGTAAGTCTTGTTCCTGATGCAGGTTAGAGAAAGTTCTATAGCATTTTGTTTTATATATATTCATATTTGTTTATTTCCACCATGTTGTTCAAAGGCCTCCTTCTCATTTACATTTGTGGCTCTTACTTTTTGAAATTCAAAGTAGCTTGGCATGCTTCACAAATTTTAACCTTTAAAACTGTGCCTTTAAGCACTCTTTTACTTCTTACATTATTTTTTCTTTAGTTTCTGTATTTAATTAATGTACACTGTTAAAAAAACAACTCGGAGATGCTGATATATCCAAAAGGTTAACAATTGTCAGCTTGTTCAAGCAGTTGAGGACAACACTGACAAATTACAGTTTTTGCCCGTTGCTTGAACACGTTTTGCAAAACTTGGCTCATCATGTCAAAACTCTACACACAAGTAAATAAGAAACAACACTGGGAAATAAACCATTCACATCTATGTCAAATTGAAACTCTGCTATGAAAACCTAACAATCCTTTGTCAAAATGTCATTCTAATGACATAATGATACCCACTTGCATCATATGAATACACTTTCAAATAAGCAGCAACACACTAGTCTACTTTATATAAAACACTGCAGGCTTTTGTTTGCACTGTTTTTATTCAGTTCCACAGAAGGCACGTTTTCACAACACCCAAAAAATGAAATACTAAATACTGTACACTTACAGTCATGTATTTTACAGTACTGTAAATTCAGTTAAAGCAAAAATAAAACAAACAATACACTACTGTAAACACAGAAAAACATAATTGTGCGTAAGTGGCCTTATGGATCCTGCCGTCTGTTAGGGTCTGGCCACATGATCTCATCAACATCACAAGCAATGTCTTCTCTCGCTAAGCATCGGGGAAAATATCCCCTTGTGTGCCGAATCTATCCATGGATTGACCTTACCTCAATGTCTCCGAAGGCCTGTTCCATTGCCTGCAGAAGAGGCATGCTGGCATGTGGTAGGCAGTCATATATGCGTCATCTCCAAGCGGAAAAAACTCTTCTATAGGGTTGAGAAATGGCGAGTAAGGGGGCAAATACACAACTTCAAATTGATCATGGTTGGTGAACCAGTTCCGGATGATAGCAGCCCGATGGAAACTGACATTATCCCAGACAACAACAAACCTGGGCTGCTCTGGTGTATCCTGTACAACTGCATCATAAAGTGCAATAAGAAATGTGATTATGTGTTGCGCATTATAGGGACCTAGTTTGGAATGATGGTGCAGTAGCCCTCGGAGGCTTATGGCGGCACACAATGTGATATTTCCCCCACGCTGCCCTGGGACGTGCACAATTGTCCTTTGGCCAAGTATATTACGTTCCTGTCGTCTACTTTTGCTAAGGTTGAATCCAGCCTCGTCAATGTAAATAAATTCAGGAGGCTGAGCAGCTCCATCCATGTCCAAGATTCTCTGCAACAAAAAATACATATTGTGGATGGCATTACTCAAAACAAACAACTACACTACTACACATACAGAATCGCCCCACCCCACCACACAGGTATCTGTGTAGCTTTCTGAATATATCTATGTGGCACTGATCCAATGGTACATATTCAGCTGTTACTGGACTGCAACCATTCCGTATTGTAAATGTAAAGGACTGTAACACTTACCTGTAAATATTCATGTCGAAGTCCTTTGACCCTGACACTGTTCCTCTCAAATGGGACCCTGTACAGTTGCTTCATGGTCATGTTGTGCTTTACCAAGATGCGTCTGATAGTGGTAATGCTTACGTGATTTATGTTGTTGAATACCTGTCTATCTTCAAGTATTTGTTGCTGTAGCTGGTGGAGACGGATTGCATTGTTTGCTCTGACTAGGTTCACAATGGCAAGTTCCTGCTGTTGGGTGAACAGGTGTTGGCATCCACCACCAGTAGGTCTTCTAGCCATTCTGTAGAAAAATGCAACCACAAATTGTTATTGGTTTGCTTCTTTTTTACAGTACTGTATATACTGTACTTTATTGTGTATACCGTACACAGTACTGAAACATCTCAACACGTTATCATCATATGCTTCACAAAACTACCACTTTTTTCCGAAAAGGAGCATTAGCCACCCTGAAATACAGTACATGTGATATGGCAATGTGATATGGCACAGTACTGTAAATACTCTAGATACAGTATGAGTAGAGAAGATAGATAGATAGATAGATAGATAGATAGATAGATAGATAGATAGATAGATAGAAGAGAGTTGAAGACATACCTGTTTTCCAGTTGAAATGTCCTTATGGATGAAACTGTGAAACGGCTTAGATTAGGGTGGACTCTCTGCCCAGCGTCCCTTATAGTCAGGCCATGGTTTATGACATGGTCCACCAAAGTTGCTCTTATGTCATCAGAAATAATGGTCCTTGCATGGCCTCTTCGACCACGTCCTCCTCTCTCTCTCTGTTTTCCTCTTCCTCTACCTCTGTCTCTAGCTCTCCATGCTTCCATGCTTGCAAAGTTCTCAAAATGGCTTAAGTGAGGTCATTTTTTAGCTGGCTGTTGGTGTTCCGTTTTGTATTTATAGTTTCAAGTATTTTCAGGTGTGTGTCTAAGTATTTTCAATTACCGAATGTGTTTTGTATTTTGAATAGATGTGTTTTCCCAATGGTACCCTGAGATTTCATTTTTGAACTAAGTGTCTTATGTATGAAATAGTGTGTAGTGTGCAGGAGCAAGTGTGTTGTAGAAAGGAGCGAGTGTCTTGCAGAATTGCAACTAAAGTGCTAAGCACCACTTTTGTTTAAGGTATGGTTACACTTTGTTTAAGGTATAGAAATAACAACTTCAAGTTATGTTACTTTGGTTTAAGCATGTGTCTATAGTGTTCAAGAAATGGGTAAAAACTGTAATGCAAAATTAAAAAAAAAAAATCCCTCTAATTTTAAGTAAAACTAACATCCTTCAGTGATTATATTCTGATAGTTAGGCTTAGGAAACATCCAGTTGAACAAGGTCAAATGGAGTGCCAATAATTGTCAACCTGACATCTTCCTTTAATCTTGGTGTCCAGCAGTAGTGTGCCAGCAGTAAGAGAGAAGCAGCCTTTTGGTCACAACTTTATGCAGCTTTTTCCACTATTGAGATCATGACCTAGGTCCATTGAAACTTTTAAGTCCCCAAACTCTTTTGAGATGTAGGAGTAGCCCTTTCTCAGGTTAAAGTTCTGACAGATTCCTTCGGATATTTTATTTTTGACAATAATTTTGAATTGTATAGAGATACATTTTATAAAAATATTCTACTCTAGAAATAATAGATTACATCTACAATTTTAATTGAACTAATATATGCATAAAATGTTTAGTTATTTAAAAATTTACCTTTTTTTTCTGTTGTTATCTGAATTATAATGTGATATCCATTGTGACAGACCAACAAACTGTACATTATAGAGTGACTGATAATTGGTTTCTATGTTGGTTCAGGGACTACAAATGGCACAGTTTCACATTTGCATTTTGGGAGCCAAGGTTTGTTTCAGGAAACAAATATTGGTGAAAAAATCTGTTTTGCTTAAATTACTGAATATTTAAAACATACAGTTGAATGTGTGTTTGTGTGATATTCAAATCCAAACTCATTGAACCAGAGTTCTTAATTTGTACAGGGGAAGTTCATACATTATATTTTGTTCAGAAATTATTAAATTTGGGGAACTTTGTTTAGTGACTGCACCTGTGCCTTTAATAGGGAACTTTTTATTTTTGGGATGTGGCATAGGTATGTAAAATTGCTCTCCAAGATGCATTTAGTAAGTGGAATTTTGGTGTGGTAACCCTGCTAGTATAATAAGTACAATTTGAAAATTACTTGACATAATTTTAATGCTTAAATAAGAAATAATTAATAAAATGTAATTACCAAATTCTCATGAATAATTTCCTTTTTCAACCCCCACTTTTTGCTGCAGTAGAGTATTAAATTATTTATCTATAAACCTGCCTGCAGTTTTTAATAACTTTTCAGTGCTATGTGACAAGAATCCCCAGCACAGCTGCTGAGTTTGAAGGAGAAGAGTAATTTCACATAGTTCGCATAGTGTGATCAGATAGTCTGAGAGACAGTTTGTTAATTTGAAATTAATCTTTATAGTAAGGTGCAATTTACTGTAATAATCTATATATATAATTCATTAAGGGCACGCAAGACAGTGAGCGCAAGCAAGACAGAGAACGCACGCAAGACAGAGAGCCATGCCTGCCAACTCACAGAGCCCCGCCCGCCAACTCTAAGACCATGAGATACCCTCAACAGAGCCCCGCCCGCCAACTCTAAGACCATGAGATACCCTCAACAGAGCCCCGCCCACCAACTCTACCTAAGGGCAAGCAAGACAGAGAGCGCACGCAAGACAGAGAGCCCCGCCCACCAACTCTACCTAAGGGCAAGCAAGACAGAGAGCGCACGCAAGACAGACAGCCACGCCCGCCAACTCACAGAGCCGCACCCACCAACTCTAAGACCATGGGATATGCACGACAGAGTCCCACCCGCCATCTCTAATCCTACTTCCAAGTCCACTGTCGCTCTCGATCAAACAGCAATAATTAGCAAACAAACAAAGATAACTGGCTGTAACAGTGCAAAATTCACAATTGGTATGCCAGTTTGAAAAGATAAGTTTTGAGGGTAGTTTTAAAATGTGTTATTGAATCGAGCTGATGTATATGTGAGAGAAGAGAATTCCTGAGTTGAGGAGCACTATGAGAGATGCTCGAGCTCCCATAGCACAGACTTTGATGTGTGGTACAGAAAGCACAGCTGCAGATGAGAATCAGAGTGAGCGAGACGAGTGTCAGTCTGTAGGAGATCAGTGAGGTTGTGGAGAGCTTTAAATGTTAACAGCGGTATTTAGTATTGTATTTAACAGGGAGCCAGTGAAGTTGAGAGAGAATAGGTGTAGTATGTTCAGTGGATTTAGAACAGCAGGTTATTATCCTGGCAGCAGAATTTTGAATAAATTGTAAGCAATGGATACGTTTTTGTGGGATGACAGATAGAATACCATTACAATAATCTATACGTGAGGTGACTCGGGCATTAACCAATACTTTAGTACTGTGTTGCGTAAGAAAAGGACGAAGTCTAGAAATGTTTCGGAGATGGAAGAAAGCAGTCAGAGAAATGTTACTTATACGGGAGGAATTATTTAATAATTTGGTGTGTGGGTGTGTTAGTGTGTGTCCTGCGGTGGGTTGGCACCCTGCCCAGGATTGGTTCCTGTCTTGTGCCCTGTGTTGGCTGAGATTGGCTCCACTTGCAGACCCCCGTGACCCTGTATTCGGATTCAGCGGGTTAGAGAATGGATGGATGGATTATTATTTAATAATTGCCATTATCTATACAAATAAAGGGCAAAGCCCTCACTGACTCACTTATCACTAATTCTCCAACTTCCCGTGTAGATAGAAGGCTGAAATTTGGCAGACTCATTCCTTACAGGTTACTTACAAAAGTTAAGCAGGTTTCATTTCGAAATTCTACGCGTAACGGTCATAACTGAATCCTACTTACGTACATATATGCGTCCATAGCCTGCAGCTCGGTCGCCGTGTGAGGTGGCATTGCATCCCCCATCCCCACGCCTCCCACGTAATTGGCTGCCTGCCCATATAAGGCCATCAGTCGCTCCGGTCTCTTCATTCCCTTCCTTGCTTCGCCACAGTATTTATGTCTCCTTGATGATAACTGCAGCCTTTTTATTTAATCCACGGCTTCTCCGCTGTTTTATTGTTTGTTTACCACGATTATAGTTATTGTGTAGGTATTTTAGACTTGGTTTACTGTTCAGGTATCCATTTCCTTTACCGTTCCAACCGTACCCCAGTTAATAGACACACTGTTGCTAAATACTCACAGGCAAATCCACAAGTTCATAGAGACACTGCCGCTAAATATTTGCAGGCAGATCCACAAGTTAATAGAGACGCTGCCGCTAAATACTCGCAGGCAATTCCACAAGTTTATAGACACGCTGCCGCTAAATATTCACAGGCAAATCCACAAGTTAATACTGGGAATGCCTGTTAAACATTTTAGATTCACGAGTACCGATTTGGGTAGTGAACACTTCGATGAATAAAACCTATTATCTTTACAATGGTTGACAAACACGGAATGTAATTTGAACACAACACGTCCTCCAGATACGAACCTGATTGAAAGAAATAATGATAATTAAATCCTTGATGACAGCAACACTCATAACAGTGACAAAACAATTACATTGACAATCATGTTACGTTATTTTTAAAATGTTTCCTTTTCTTTTTCAGAACTTCTTTAACATACTACTTCTCCGCTGCGAAGCGCGGGTATTTTGCTAGTTAGTGTATAAATGGATATAAATAATTGCATGTAAACGATTTGCCAAAATCTGTTGTATGTAAATGATACTGTTTAAAGCGTTATTGTTTTTTCATCAGAAAATCCTGTTTCCACGTCTACCTGTATTAGTTTAAATGGCACTTTTACCACTCGCAATAGGGTGGAAACGCTGACTTATCATGTCAACTGGGCAACACAGTGAATGCGGCATCTATCTATATATGTCTATGTTTTCCGTAGCCTGCTACAGGAGGGTACTCTCTCAACCACTGGCATTGGTTTCGCTCCTTCTATTTTCGTTATACTGTGAAGGTGGTTTCCTAAGTCTTTGTTATACTGAATTCCTTTCTCACCGTTTTCCGCTCCTATTCTTACACCGCTACACTATGCTACGGTGGGCTTCGGCTAGTTGCTATTATTTCTCTTGCTTCATCTCTAATCTAACAAAATAAATGAAATGGACAAATGTAAAAGTGAGGCCAACAACTCTGAAATGGAGTCTCAAGCTATAGTGTCTGCTGGCTTCCCTACTTGAAATTACCCTAATGAGGTTTTACCTCCCAAATTTAGCCTCAGGCTTTGATTGAGGCCTAGGACCAAAACCAGTTTTTTCCCTAAACAATAGGATACCAAACTGGGAAAGACTAAATCCATAATAGTCTTTTGCAAAATTAAAGTTAGATTCAGAAGGAGGAGATGAAACTATAAAAAAACCTAGTCCAATAATTAAGTTTCATGGAAATGTTAAAAGTTGAATAGTAAAAATTATATTTTCAAAGAAAAAATGCAAAAAACAGTTTGTAACCCACATCTTCAAAGCCAGAGCAAAATAATTGGCAAAAACCCATAAAAAATGCAATGCCTACAGAGCTGTTAACACTACCAAAATTAGTGACATTCTGTAGAGGCAGAAAGACGTTTTCCAGGTAATGAAGAAAGGCGGCCCCACCTCCTCTGGTTCCACACACAGAACACAAGAAATATATGACCACAAAAATGACCAATGAAAAGAAAATGTACTTAAGCCTACTTCTTCCAAGCTTAACCCTGTTCTACATGATGATCTATTGTTGATTAAAGCTATGTCATATGTTTTCCTGGACTTTAAAAAGAACAGTTTTACATTGGTTTAGGAAACTTTCATAGTAATTCTTAGAGCTATGCTCCCAGGTAACCTATGCCACTAGCAGGGTTACCCTTGCCAAACTGGTCTTAGGGGAGAAGCCAGACATACAGTAAACCAAAAATGGACTCATAATTGATAATTGAAATGAGAACTAAGAGTGCCTTGCAAGTAACAGAGATACCCGGACCCACTCCTGGAGACAGGCCATGTAGTGGTATTGTTCATCAGAATGTTATTGCATAGTTCAGTAGGCAAGAGCTGGAGGAATATATGTCAAGTCACTGTGAAATGACTGAGGTCAGGTGAAATGTCGATGATGGGATGGGTATGAGAAGAAAAGGTTTGGATTGGATGCTGTTAAATGCTTGAGATTATTACTGATTATTACTGATTAATGTTTTAGAAGCACACTGATCAGAAACAGTCTGTTTTGTAAACTACAAACTATTAACTGTATTGCAAACTATATTCTTGTAATAGGTATAGTTCTTTTTAAAAATATTTGTCACTCTAGAAACACTGCAAATTCTTTTGGCTTAAAGTTAAAGTAGAACTACATCCTGATCCTGCCATCCATCCATGTTCTGAATGTGTGACACACAAATATAGCATTCAGGTCAGGATTTAAACCTTTGTGATTTTAACTGTGCATCAGCAAAACACATGACTGTTAATTCCGTGACATGATATGTAAAGATTAACACACAAATCTAGTGTAGATAAGTGGCAGAAGCCCAGTAAGAGTGCCAAACATATTTGAGAATGTAATATTTGACTTTACAAAATTATGTAGCCTCACAATACTCGGGCCAGATGCAGATTCAGATACAGAATTTATGTAGACTCTTAATTATTTATTTGATAGGTGTAACAGAACAAAAACACATATAGATGTATAGATGTATAGCTGTAAAAAGTGAAAAGTGCCAATTAGGCTTGGCGGGATCATTGATTCTTACAGCCTTTAAGTGATTCTTTAACTGCATTCATTCTTAATTAGCTATTTCTAAATTATCATTTCATATATATATAACAATTTAAATTAGACAAAAATATTAGATTTTTTTAACAATAAATAAATCCTGAATGTGACAAAAAGGATATAATTTTTATCCTCTCTGCTTCTGGCAACAATAAGTACTTGAAGATTTCTTAGGTAGATCTGTTTTCTGGGAGTTTTCATTAATTTTGTATTGTGCTAATTTGCCCAGTAAAATTAGATTCGGTAATATGATGTTTAATCCTTAAAATTCTTCTCATGGATTTTCATTGGGATTCATTTCTGGACTTTGGCTAAACAATTTAAAAGACATTAAAATTGTGTCGAAAAAGAGAATCAGGTTCTCCTCAAGGTTTTTTTTTGTGGGAGGGGGGAAGGTTGCGGGGCTGTATCCATTGTTACTTTCTCATGACTTGTGTCCATGTCCGTGTGACTGAAAATCATCCTTATAAATTGTTTCTGCATACGCCATGCTTTATGGTAGGGATACAGTTATAGATTTAAGTCAGAGTGTTCAACATTTATTCCAAAGTTTAACACAGTTTATCTAAGCAAGACCATTATGTGCGGTAGTAACTAATAGGGATCAGACAAATGTCTTCATACAGATAACAAGACTGTATCGTATGGCACTGTTGATCTGTGTATCATTTTAATGTTCACTTTGGGCATTTGATCACAGTTTGTGCAGCACTGGACTGCATGCAAAATGCAAGTAATTATTGATTATCTTCAACATGACTTGGAAATTTTAGTCCTCAACAAAGTACAACTTACAGGAGAATAAAAAGAAGATGGCAGAAATATGTTCAGCACAGTGAAAGAATAATAAGCAATGCAATAATTCCCTTCATATATTTTAAATCATTTCTAATGTTTAATATCATCAACTACATGCAACAGCTTCTTTTGAGTTGTTGAATGTAGTGGAGAAATGCGTACAACAAGGGCGGATCTGGAAACCAAGACAGTAATTAAAAGTGATGCAGTGGTTAGCACTGATGCCTCACAGTTTAAGAGTTTTCATTTAAAATTCTGGCCCAAACACTGTTTGTGTGGAGCGTGCATGTTCTTCTGTTGTGTATCTAGGTATTTCTCATAGTACTCTGGTTTTCTTCCCACATCCCAAAAATGTGCATGTTGAGTTATTAGGCAGAACTAAACTGGCCCCAATGTAGGTTTTTGAAAGTTTTCTTTGCAATTATATGGTGCACTGCCCAGGGTAGGTTCTTGCTTTGTAGCTGAGGCTACCAAGAATGGCACCAGACCCTGTTACGCTAAATGTATTATATGTAAAAATTACTATGATTTTCAATACACTTTAATATTTCAGTTTAGTTTAGTTTATCATATGTACAGAGGGAAGTTTTTGTGGATAAGTAATTAAAAAATACAATATAAATAAACTTAAATTTGAAAAAGCAAGCCCATATTAAGAAGGATTAGGAATATTTAAGTGTATAAAAATATGAAAAAAGATATATATTCGTAACGGAAGTGTACTTGGGCATTTTTTAAAAGGTTAAATAATTAGTGAAAGCAATTCTGAAGCCAAGCCAGGCAACACTACATCACCGCTAAGCTTTCATTCAAAAAAGGAAGTAGATTTGTACAGTGACAGCAGGAATATAATCACTTGTTCTTGTTTTTAGACCAGATGGACTTTTTGCTAAAATGCTAACTTCCTATGTTGCGTACATCAGACACTTGTTGCTGACTTCTTCCTCACGCTCCTGAACTCTTTCAACGCTGCTGACAAATTTCATTGCGAAGGTTAAGCACTCTTAAAACGACACGCAATTAACACTAAAAAAATTGGAGAATACTAGTGGTTGAAGGGGAGGACAACTGAATGAAAGACCAGGGTACGTTAGTCCGCAAAGTGGCTCCAGAGCCAAAAAAAGACCTTCTGCCGGATAGAGTGAAAGCGAAAAGAAGCAAATGACTGAGCGAGCGAGCTAGAAAAGGAAGAGGGCGGTCCAGAGAAGTAACTTTGTAAAGAGAGAAGTTGTCAATTCGCTGCTTTCCGCACCCTCGCGACAGCCACACTTGCAACACAAACTCGTATTGCTAAAGTGCCCAGGAAATTTTGTTTGGTTTGTTTAATAGTTTCAGTGTGATCAGAAGAGGAGGACTAGCTTTACCGCGCTTGTGTCGTCGTCTGAGAATCACCTCTAAAAAGAAAGGAGGCGTATTGCAGGAAGATACGAGACTTCACCTTTACGCCTTTGCAATAAGAGTGTTTGCTTTAGACTGCTGATATTCCAGCGTCACTCTGTTGTTGTTACGTGTGTGGTTTTTGTTTGCTTTTAAACCCACAGAGCCGTATTCCTAGCATTACTTTAAAAGCAGGAGAGAAAGTAAACGCACAGTTAACCTGTCCTCATCTCCGCCCCCTGCCCTTTTTGCCTCTTGTTCCCACGCACCGTTGACTCTGGGATTTGCTGCTTATCAACTGGAAACACTTTTAAAGTGAAATGGTCCGGTAAGTACAAAGTTGTATATTTTTCTTTCTGAAATACATAAGGAGAATCGAGCGTAAGGTGTACCTGATTCATAAGACTCGTTGGCGCTGTCGGAAATGTCTACGCCTTTCTTTAGAGGTTGAGATTTTTAAATGTTACGTACCCTGAGCAGAAGGCTTATTTGCTTATGCTATGTGGTATTTTCATGCAGACTACAGAGGTGCGTCAGACACTAAGTGGTACCTTAGTACAGTGATGAATCTGAGTCTTCCAACTTAAATATAAAACAATTGCTGAGTAAAGTGACAATTTATAACTCTGTAAACCTATGTGTCGGTTTCAGATAACACCGTTGTAACACATCTTCTCATATACCACACTTTCTAATACAATAAAATCTGCAAACAGTATACTGTGTAATCAATTTATGGTTAGTAAAAAACAGCTTTCTCAAACCTTCTTAATCTACTTCAGTGTTGGGGGTAGGAACATTTCCAGGCAGTACTGGGCACAAGGTAGGGACGGACCTCGCCAGTGCACTTGTCCATTGTAGAACTTAACAACATTACACTCTCTAACTTTTTTAATCTAAGTCATCAGTCAAGGTGTGCAAGACAGGAACCGAACCTACTCGTGAAACCAGTCGCTCCCAGTAAAAGAATCACAGCTAACCACTGCATGACACTGGGTGAACAGACGGGATCATGGTCATGTAACAGAGTGAACAAAAAAATAATCTTCTCATGCCTCAAACAGTGCATGAGCATTCCACCTGTCTTCAGATTAATATTAGTTTTAAAGCAAATTAGTAATAAATAAATAAACAATGCAGCACAATTTAGAGTTAATGCTTTTGAACATTTTATTGTTTTGAACTTTACAATAGTAATGAAAAATCCATGTCAGCAGCAGTTGGGACATCTGTGTATGCAATAGAGAGTCAGACTTTATAACATACAGTTAAGCTTCTATGCTCGAAACAGTGTGCTGAGTCAAAGTCAAAAAGGCTTTCTTCTTATGGCCATGTTATTAATCTTTACAACATAACAACTCTGATATTTACAACAAAAAGACAAAGAAGTAGTATTTAAAAAATAAAGTCTCCCAAAAGTTATGTATCCTGAAAATAAGGGCACTGGAAAGCACAAAACCTATAAGCAAACACATCTTCAGCCTAAGTCCAGCTTTATTAAATACCAGCATCAATGAACTAGCACAGCCTTTGCAATATTTGCAGGCCCTGACCTTTGAGGATATCATAAACACATAGATAATTAGGTACCATTTCCTCCAACAGAGGGGCAACAACCAAAGCTAGATTTTGGTGAGTGGCATGGTCAGAATAGACAGTCTGAAAAAGTCCAAGGTTATGGTTTTTCACAAATAATCTGCATGTCAGGGAAACAGGTCACCATAGATAATATAAAGCCAGAAGGGCAACTACCTACTCTTAACTTGGTTTAAAATTTAGTCTATTGTGTTATTTTAATTAAGCAATTAATAATTAAAATACAGGTGATTTTTTTTTTTTTAAGAGAAAGTCTTCATTTTTGACTTAAATGTATGACTCTGTGAATATTATTTGACCAATTTATACTCCAGTCATAAAATATATACATGTAAAATATACATAGAGTATATGTATGCAAATAATAATAATATATGATTGTAAATGGCATGAAAAGGAGTTATATAAACTTCGCCGCTTGTGATGCATAGTTTATGCTTGCTGCAGAACATCACTCTGCTATGCATGTTATATGCCAGTGAAATGTTAGATTCAAGAAGTTTATTGTCATATACACAGTAAAAAAGGTTCTTTATGTTTGTCTATGAATATAGGGATCAAAGAACAAGGAAAATAACATTTAAAGTTTTATTTAAAAACTTTTTGTAGGTGTACAAGAACAGTGATTGATGCTTGTAGAGCTTAATCCTTCACCCATTTCTGGCTGGTTTGCAATCCCAGTCATCTCAGGTCTCCACATTATTCTTGTATCAAGATCTGTTAAATCGTATCATTTTAATATTAAACAGTTTGTAAGTGAAGAAAACCAAAATCAAACCACTATAAATAAAACATATTGGTTTTAGAAACGCATAGCAATGCTCATTTAATTTAAAAACTGGTATAATGTGTTATCTAACCATATGATTAGTATATGAACAAGGCATTTTTCACCAAATAAAAAGAAATACAGTAGAGGCTTTGTAGTCACCTGAAGCACAGAGAAGGGAGAAGGAAATGCAGTTCCTTGCCAAGTACTAAGACACTGCAAGCATTGCATTTTGTTTAAGAACAGCATAGTTTAAATAATATGGGGAAAGTATAAATTATATTGGAATATAATAAGGCTACTAAAATAGAAGCTCACAAATTAAGAGACAGTGGAAACATACACTTGACACCCCATAAATGGGCAATGTTTTCACACTGTCACTATAACTATGTAGGACTTGTTTCTTGTGTTTTGTTTATTTTAATTATAAATTTGCATTCATGCAATCATTATTCTTCTGGTTCTTTTAATGCTTTGGCAAGTCAATGAAGCTCTTTTTGACTTTGAATGTTGTTTGGTTTGTACTAATTTCATTTTTAGGTGTCTGTTGAAGCAGACCAATTTTAAACCTATTATTGTCTCTTCCCTTTTCTTTTCTGACACCTTTAAAGTCTCAGCCCAGAATGTGGAATATTGGTGTTTGCCTTTACTTTTTTATTCTGTGAAGCTGTATGCTGTATTTTATGGAAAAAATGCTGTTTTTAGATATCAAACAAATTAATTACAGATTGTCAATTTTTCATCACAAGGATTACTTTTTCACTTGATTTGGAGATTTGAAATCTTTTGCTTTTGGTTGTTTTGTTAATTATTCAAAATGTTTTATTTAATTTAGTGAACTTATTGTACTATGATAGGGTATGACATCTAACTTTAGAATTATGTCATGATTATTTTTTTAAATGGCCTGGTGCTCTGTCTATGGTTGGTTATTACCTTATCCTCAGGGTAGTCCAGATAGATGTCAAATCACTGCCATACTAAATTGGATTAAGCAGATTTGTAAAGCAAGATATGGATGGACATTTGACACAAATTTCAGAGACTTTTTCTTTACTCTATTTTAAAGTTTTACCACAAGTTTACCATATTAATCTGAAATGGGCTTATGCTCTGCCACTGCTGTCATGCCTAGTCCACTGTGATCCTGAATGGGATTAAGCGGGTTTGAGAATGATTTCTTATGTTAAGAAATTAATTGTAAAGATCATTTATAAGTAAATGATCTTTAGAATGAATTTCTTAAGTGCCTTGTTATCCTGTAGTAATGTGAATACTGTAGTAAATAGGTAATTTTGGAAAAAAAAGTTTCAGTTATATTCTGTAATTCTCAGTATGGAGAAACTGCAGCAACATGACATGTGCCATCATTTTAGCACTGAAATTTTCTTTGACCAAATTAGGATTTTGCTTCCCTTATTCTCATATAAAGGACATCCGTCACCTCATTATTCATGAATATAACAAAACACCATGCATAAGTAAGTAAGTATTTACCCATATATACCAATTTTACCCAAATATGACCATCCTTTCATTTATCAATTTTGCTCAATAAATTCATGGACGCAGGGATCTGTGCCAAGTCAGGAACTCAACAATTGTATATGCAGATCTCTCTGTGGTCATGAACTAGGTACATGAATTGGGAAACTGGTAGAAAACATGACAGTTGAGAGGAGAGATAAAAGACAAGGATAATTCATTTCTAAATCATATTCTGATCCTGTTCTAACAAAAAGAAAAAGGAAAAAAAAAAAGATCTTTTGGACTTAATTTAAGCATGTTGCTGGCTTCTCACTAACACAAACCACAATCAAACTAAAGCCTTTTATAACAACACAATTGGCATTTGATTTTACGGGATTTGTGAAGGCAAACAGAGACTTTGAAGTGACTAATTTTTGAATACAACTGTGGTTTTATGCTGCACAATTACAAAATATGCATATGTTTCGGTGCATATATATATATATATATATATATATATATATATATATATATACACACACACACACTGCACAAAAAATAAGGAACACTTAAGTCACAGATTGGATCGCGATGAAAAAAATATTCAAGTGGAAAATCTTTACTGAGTAATAATGTGTAATTCAATGAGAACAAAATGTTATAACAATGGTCATTGGAAACCATCATCACCAGCTCATTGAGGGCTGGGTTCAATATCCCACTAAAAATCAAAGTCAAAAACTGAAATCACAGGCTGATCTAAAGTTGCATAAATTTCAGTGTGGCAACTCATAATGTGACTCAGTAGTGTGTGTGGAGCCCATGTCACTGTATACACTCCAGAAAGCATCTGGGTATGCTCCTGATGAGACTGCAGAGGGTGTCCTCGGAGATCTCCTCCCAGAACCAGAGCAGAGCATCAGTGAGCTCCTGGACAGTCTGTGGCACTGCTTCTTGATGTTGGATGCACTGATACATAATGTCTCAGATGTTCTCAACTAGATTAAGGTCTGGGAAACGTGCAGGCTGGACAGTGGCATCAATGCCTTCGTCATCCAGATACTGCCTACACACTCCAACCATATTAGGCCAGACATTTTCCTGCACCAGAAGGAACCCAGGGCCCACTACACCAGTATAAGTTCTATGATTGGCTCTGAGGATTTCATCCCGGTATCTAACGGCAGTCATGGTATCGTAGCCTAGCATGTGGAGGTCTACGCGAAACCCATTAAGGTGTGCCTCCCTCAACCATCGCTGACCCACTGCTAAACTGGTCATGTTGGATGATGTTGCAGGCTGCACTGCAAAATTTTCACCATGGTGTCTCCATATTTTTTCACATCCGTCACATATGCTAAATGTGAACCTGCTCTCATTTGTGAAGAGAATGGGAGCCAATGGTGGAGCTGCCAATTATGTATTTTCTGGTGAATGCTAATTTTGCACGGTGATGGGCTGTGAGTACAGGTCCCACTAGACAACAACAACAACAACAACAGCATTATTATTATATAGCACATTTTCATACATACAGTAGCTCAAAGTGCTTTACATAATAAACAATAGAAAAATAAAAGACACAATAAGAAAAACAAAATAAATCAACATTAACATCGAATAAGAGTAAGGTTCAATGGCCAGGGGGGACAGAAAAAACAAAAACTCCAGACGGCTGGAGAAAAAAAAATCTGTAGGGATTCCAGACCATGAGACCGCCCAGTCCCCTCGGGCATTCTACCTAACATAAATGAAACAGTCCTCTTTGGATTTAGGGTTCTCACGGAAGGGCTTGATGAAGATGGTCACGTAGAATTCTGCCTTTTAATCCATCCATCATTGTTGGAGCATCATGAAGCTTTGAGTAGGTGGAGGTGGCGCAGGCCACCACCACAAAGAAACCGGAAAAAGAAACAGAAAAGAGAGTAGGGGTCAGTACGGATTTTAGAGCCACCATGAATAGTTATTATGATGAATTGAACATATAGAGTATCAGGATTAAGTTAAATTGAAGTTATAAAAGGCCATGATAAAGTAATGTGTTTTCAGCAGTGTTTTAAAGTGCTCTACTGTATCAGCCTGGCGAATTCCTATTGGCAGGCTATTCCAGATTTTAGGTGCATAGCAGCAGAAGGCCGCCTCACCACTTCTTTTAAGTTTTGTTCTTGGAATTCTAAGGAGACACTCATTTGAGGATCTGAGGTTACGATTTGGAATATAAGGTGTCAGACATTCCGATATATAAGATGGAGGGAGATTATTTAAGGCTTTATAAACCATAAGCAGAATTTTAAAGTCAATCCTGAATGACACAGGTAAACCAGTGTAGTGACATTAAAACTGGAGAAATGTGTGATTTTCTTTTCCTAGTTAGGATTCTAGCAGCTGCATTCTGCACTAGTTGCAAAGATTTATGTCTTTTTGGGTAGTCCTGAGAGGAGTGCGTTACAGTAATCTAGTCGACTGAAAACAAACGCGTGAACTAATTTCTCAGCATCTTTCAGTGATATAAGAGGTCTAACTTTACTTATGTTTCTTAAGTGAAAAATGCTGTCCTAATGATCTGATTAATATGTGATTTAAAATTCAGATTACAGTCAACAATTACCCCTAAGCTTTTTACCTCCGTCTTGACTTTTAATCCTAATGTATCCAGTTTATTTCTAATAGCCTCATTGTATCCATTATTGCTAATCACTAAGATTTCAGTTTTCTCTTTATTTAACTTGAGAAAGTTACTATTCATCCATTCTGAGATACAAGTCAGACATTGTGTTAGTGAATCAATAGAATGGGGTCATCAGGTGCTATTGATAAGTACAGCTGTGTGTCATCAGCATAGCTGTGGTAGCTCACGTTGTGCCCTGAGATAATCTGACCTAACGGAAGCATGTAGATTGAGAATAACAGCGGACCCAGGATAGAGCCTTGTGGAACACCATATGGATATCATGTGTCTTGAGTTGTAATTCCACAACTAACAAAAATTTTCTCCCTGTCAGGTAGGATTCAAACCAATTTAAGACACTGCCAGAGAGGCCCACCCATTGACTAAGGCGATTTCTAAGAATGTTGTGATCAATGGTGTCAAATGCAGCACTCAGATCTAAGAGGATGAGAACAGATAAATGGCCTCTGTCTGCATTCACTCGCAAATCATTTACTAATTTAACGAGTGGAGTTTCTGTGCTGTGATTTGTTCTAAAACCGACTGAAATTTATCAAGAATAGCATGTTTATTGAGGTGGTCATTTAACTGCATAATGACTGCCTTCTCCAGAACTTTACTTAAGAAGGCAGGTTAGAGATGGGTCTAAAATTTTCAAGAGCGAGGGTCAAGATTATGTTTCTTAAGTAGGGGTTTAACTACAGCAGTCTTAAGACAGTCTGGGAAGACCCCCGTATCTAATGACGAATTTACTATGTCAAGAACATTATCAATTAGCACGCCTGATACTTCTTTGAAAAACCTTGTTGGTATTGGGTCAAGGGCAGGTGGAGGTTTTAATTGAGAGATTATTTTTGTAAATCAGGTAAATCTATCCTAGTGAAAGAGTTTAATTTGTTTATAACAGGATGCTGGGGTTTAGGAGGATCCTTAGTGTTGGAGGGATATACTATGTTATTTCTAATATCATTAATTTTTGATTGAAAAATACAGCATAGCCTCACAGGTTTCACTGGAAGCACTTAGGAGGCATTCCTTTGAGTTACCTGGGTTTAGTAGGCGATCAATTGTAGAAAATAAGACTCTGGGATTACTAGCATTGTTATTTATAATCTTGAGAAATAGCAGCGTCTCTCAAGACGGACAGTGTTATTGTATTCTGTTATTTTGACTTTTAATATTTCATGGTGGATAGTAAGTTTAGTCTTCCTCCATTGACGCTCAGCTCTACGGCATGTTCTCTTTAAATCAGACACTCTTTGGGTCTTCCATGGTATAACAATGCTAGAAGATTTTTTCACTGTCTTTTCAGGTGCAACTATGTCAACAGCAGCTCTCACTTTAGTATTAAATCTTTCCACCTTACTATTTACATTATCCTCACTATTATAGCTGGCACTATAAACGGACTGATTGCTTAGAATGTTTGTAAGTTTTAAAGCTGCTGCGAGTCAAAGAAGCGTTTTTAACAATATGCTTCTCATGAGTGTTTTTATCATTATTTCTATATTAAAAGTAGAAGAAAATGGTCTGATAGACCAATATCAATGATCTGTTTTATATCAACTTTCAGTCCTTTAGTAATCACTAAGTCTAACGTATGACCTGCTTTATGTGTAGGCTGATTTATGAGTTGTCTCAAATCAAAAGAATCCAGGAGGTTCATAAATTCTTTTACTTTTAGATCACACTGATTATCTATATGAAAATTAAAGTCGCCAACTATTAGGAGTGTGTCATAGTTAGTAATTAAAATTGACATTAAGTCAGAGAATTCCTCAAAAAGGCGTTATATTTAGGAGGTCTATACACGGATAATACTAGAACTTGAGAATCTCCATGAATAACAACGGAGATACTCAAAGGACTTGAACTTACCAAAACTGACATCTTTACATTTTAATCGGCTCGAGTAAATGTTAGCCATTCCGCCTCCCTTTTTCCCCTGGCGATCTGCACGAGTAAAACTGTAATCTGGAGGCGCAGATTCGATTAAAACAGCCGCGCCATCTGAGCTAAGCCACGTTTCACTTAGTGCAATAAAATCCATTTTTTTATCACTAATAAGATCGTTGATAAAAAGTCTTGTTAGTTAAAGCTCTAACATTTAATAGTGCCATATTTAATGTTTCGGAGGTTCCAAGATGAATACTATGTGCGTTATTGATATTTGGAATAGGAACTAATTTATTTTTATTAGCGCCGCTCCGTGTGTATTTTTTATTTAATCTGTTATCTGTTTTTATAGTTTTAATACATTGTTCCTCTAAAATAGTAATTTTAATTAGATTATTGGAGTTTATGCCATATTTCCTAGATTTTCTACATGCATTGAGATTGCTTATTACAGTATTAATGTTGTGCACTTTAACGGAAGATTCTATTAAACACTAACACTAGAGAACGTGGGGCCCTCATGCCATCCTCATGAAGTCTGTTTCAGGTAATTGTTTTACCGCAGTTCTCCTTCTGTTTTTCCTCGCATAAAGGAGCAGATACCAGACTGCTGCTTTGTTGATGCCCTTCTACAGCCCTGTCCAGCTTTCCTCATATAACAGCCTGTCTCCCGTTATCTCCTCCATGCCATTAAGACTGGGAGAAACAGCAAATCTTCTTGTGACAGTATGTATGGATATGCCATCCTGGAGAAGTTGGACTACCTGTGCAACCTGAATAGGCTAGAGTATGCTACCAGTAGTAACAAGGACACTAGCAAAACTAGAGAAGAATCAGTAAGGAAAAATAAGGAGAGAGCAATTGTCTGTAGCCACCACCTGTAAAACCATTACCTTTTTAGGGGGTGTCTTGCTGTTGCCTCTCCAGTGTAGCTGTTGTCACTTTCATTTGCACCAAAACAGGTGAAGGTGACTCATAATCGCTTATGGTTTCTTACTGGACAGTTTGATATCTCTGAAGCTTATTTGACTTGGCGTTAAACTGAGATGATTAAGTTTTCCCTTATATATATATATATATATATATATATATATATATATATATATACTGCTCAAAAAATATATGTATACTGTGGTGGGCTGGCGCCCTGCCTGGGGTTTGTTTACTGCTTTGCGCCCTGTGTTGGCTGGGACTGGCTTCAGCAGAGCCCCGTGACCCTGTAGTTAGGATATAGCGGGTTGGATAATGGATGGATGGATTGATATATATGTATAAGAATGTGTGTGTGTGTGTATAATAGTACAATATATAATAAATATGTAAGTACACTATATGTAGTTTGGCACATATTGCATACTTCTCAAGAAATACTGCTTTTACCATAAATAAGGAGCACCTGAATTTTGAAACACAATTTCCAGGAGAAGCCTAGATAGAAAGGATTAAATATTACGCTTGCTCAGTACCATTTGGGAATAAGAAATAGTGTAAAATGAATGACCAATTCTACACTGTTCTTTAATGATCTGATTTAGATAATTCTGCTATATTCTGTAAATTTAATAATTGTTCTATTCATATTATTTGTATAGCAGAGCAAGCATAGCTAGAATGCAATTGCCAGTGTTATGGTTCATGTTAAAACATGATCTGTCTAGCTTAGTTATTTCATGTTATCAGTCTTGAATGGGTCATTATATGTTATACTGCTTACATTGTAAGACACCCTTACAGTGTATTCAGTTTACACTGTAGATTAATGAATATTGTTATAATAATGAGACTAATGACCTCTGTAATTAATGTATAGATTGTCCACTATAGAAGATGTGTAGTGATATGGTGGTTCATTCTGTTGCCTCATAGTACCTGGATCCTAATTTTTCAAAATATGCTTGTTAGATTTTCAACTCTAAACTAGCAGTATTTGTATGAGTAAACTTTTGTTGAATTACTTTTCTTCTGCTATTGGTTGTTGCCTTCTGATACCTCAAGTCACGGATCACATAAACTATTTGCTGAAAAAAAGTTTTATTGAAATTTTCTGAATGTATCTCATCCTATCAGAAAATAGATTGCAGCTAATAATGTAAGCAATACCTTCTAGATTATTATTGACATACTCTGCTTTTTTCCTTTTCTAGGTGGTTTCACAGAGATTTAAGTGGAATTGAAGCTGAAACCTTGTTGAAATCTCGAGGTGTACATGGAAGCTTTCTTGCTAGACCAAGCAAGAAGAATGCTGGAGATTTTTCTCTCTCTGTGAAGTGAGTATCAGTTAGCTGTATGGCTGGCAGCCATACCACATGCATTTCAGAACAGGTCATCCACCTGAAGCTATGCATGTTTGGACCCGGCCAATACTTGTATGAAAAGTTTGGGCTGTTGCTAGAAGAGGTGTTGGTGAGGCCAGCAGGTGTTTCTTACCCTGTGGTCTGAATGTGGTTTCCCAATGCCCCAGTGCAGTGATGGGGACACTGTGCTGTAGAAATGGTGCCATCCTTCAGACAAGATGTAAAACCGAGGTCGCGGCTGTCTGTGGTCATAAATGATCCTTGGGCATCCTTCGTAAAGAGAAGGGTGTATCCTGATGTCCATGCTAAATTGCCTTTCATGACCTAGTCATTCTGGCCCCCTAATCATCACTTGTCTCTAATTGGCTATATCTCTCTCATCACTTCACCACTTAATAGCTAATGTGTAGTGAGTGTACTGGCACAAAAATGTCTGTCATCGCATCATCCAGGTGCATGTTATACATTAGTGGTGATTAAAGTAGCTGGCCACTCACTATGGAAAAAATTAAAGAGCTTCGGATAGTGAGGAAAGTACTATATAAATGTAAAGAATTTATTATTATTGTTATTTGGATTATCCTGCCTGAGAAGTATTGAGAGTAGCCAATTTTTGCAATCACATTTTTTGTAAAAAAACAGACATACCTAATAGAGAAATTACTGAAAAATAACAAGAATCATGGTGCAGTCAATGGCAAGCAAATGCATTTCTTCCTTCAGTTACTTTGATTATTTCAAGAAAAACAAAATTCCATTCATTTACCAAATACATTTAGTCCAGTTTTAGAGCTGTATGGCAGCCTATACCAGAAACAATGGGTACAAGACAGTAGTTCACATGCATGAGGCTCCAGTTCATTTTGCACACATGTCCACACTTATTAACACAGAGTACTCACTGAATTGCCAATCATCTTATACATCATAGGCATATCACATGAAAAAGTTGTACCTTTTGTGAACGGAACCCGGGCACAGACAGGCAGACATGTTTTCCACCACCACACGTTTATTTACAACATTCAAAAGTGCAAACAAACACCCAAAGTCCTGGCCACACTATGCCTTACACTCTTCAGGCCGCCTCCTTGCCTCCTCTGCAAGCTCAGTCCTTCCTTCACTCCCGACTCCAGCCTCGAATGAAGGGAGGCGGCCCCTTTTATCCTCACCCGGATATGCTCCAGGTGCTCCCCGGCAATCACCCACCAACATGCCCCTGTGTGGCGGAAGTGCCGACTGTACTCCCGGAAGCACTCCGGGTGTCCCTGCTTCTCTTCCCCCCAGCACTTCCTTGTGTGGCGGAAGTGCTGAGGTCCATGATATCATCCATAAAATTTAACTTTTGCAGTGTGAAATGAAAGGAGTGTTTAATGCTTAAGATCATACTGGTTGTTGTTTTAAATACAATTGTGCTTCATAATTCATAATAAATTCTCTATAATGAGACCACAGCTATTTAAAAAAAGTCATAATTTGTGCTGATTGGTTTACTGAGGAAGGTATACCAAAATTGAGCTGATAGGTTTGTAAAATAGATTGAAACATATGGAATTATCTTTGTCTTATTATAATAAATTGTTTACAATTCCTTCAGAGTTGTTGAAACATATGGAATTATCTTTGTCTTATTATAATAAATTCTTTACAATTCCTTCAGAGTTGGAGAGGTGGTGACTCATATTCGTATCCAGAACACTGGTGACTACTATGACCTGTATGGTGGGGAGAAGTTTGCCACATTATCTGAGCTTGTGGAATACTATACCACTGAACACGGAACCCTGCAAGACAAAGATGGCACAATCATTGAACTGAAATATCCTCTTAACTGCTCTGACCCTACCAATGAAAGGTAGGATGAAATGACACTATTTAACTGTTAGATGTTCAAGTTATTCTTAAACAACCTTTGTTAAACTATTGCCCGTCTTGGAGAATGCTATCACAGGGAACTTAACAAAACATGAAAGAACACAGTTTTGAATTAAGGTTAAATAAAGTGTTTAATTGAATTAGGGCTATTTATTGATTGAAAAACTGAATACATGGTCTAATAGAACTTGTGATGGACTTTTATACAGTGAAAGAATATGTGTTTTGAAGTTTTTGGAAGTCTACTATTAGCAGTGTGCATGTATGTACAAGTCTATGACTATTTTCGCTCTAACAGTGTAATTATATGTTTTAACATAGTGGTTAAATTGTTTTGAAACAGCAAAATTACATAATTATATCTTCCTTCTTTCAAATGCTAAGGAGCAAACAGTTATTTTTTAATGATTGTTAGAAAAACTAACATTTTTTAAATAAGGGTACATAAGTTAATTTTATTCAATGGAAAACACAAATTAGTTTACCTAGTGTAACCCTATTTCAGGTATGCTCCCAGTCCCAGAAACCTGTGGAAAACAAAAAAAAAAAAAATTGAGAAACACTTCTAGTCTATACATAAAGTGCTGTGTTATCTGTCTAAAATAACTTTTCTAATCTAGTACAATCCAACTCGGGGTTGCATTAAGCCTGAGCCTATCTCAGAAGCACTTGGAACAAGGCAGGAAACATCATGGACAGTGCATCCATTTACCTCAGTAAATGATAATGCTTTATTCTGTTCATTTATGCTAATATAATGCAATAACTCTGTAGATGCAGGAGCAGAGAATAAGTATTGTATATGTGGGTTAGCTTTTTATCAAATTTCCATTAAATTTAAGAGTTTGCCTTATTTAGCAGTATTACAAAATATTAAAAGTAATGTTTCGTTTTGAAAATAAATGCAAAGAAGTTTACATTAATAAAACATTGGGGAAAAAATACAGAGCTGAGGTCTGTGTAACTAATATTCCTTCTTGCATTTTATTCTGATTATAGTCTTAATTGTCTTAGTAAGGTGCACTCATCCAGCTGGCATGTAATCAGAAAGTGAATATATACAGTTTATTTAAGTTGATTTTGGAATAATTCATCTTAACTTTAGTACATTCATCCCTGTCAGTTTTTATTAGTTTGTAGTTTAAACAATTATTTTGTTTTCCAGTATATTTATTTTTATTTGATTATAAAATGTTAATTTTCTTCAGATGAAAAAACCTACATAGGCATTGAGGACATACGTAGTCTCCACACCAACAGTAACTGGACTAGCTCTTGAACTCAGAGTTTGAACCTATGTGTGAGGATAAAGAGCTATTCCATGTTCCACTGTTCCACATAGTGTATACTGTATAAAAATGTGCTTATTTATTTTAAATAAGATAACTGGTTTCCATTTAAGAGATGTGTCCATATAATAAAGTGCAAATGTCTTTGTTTGTGTCCGGTCCCTCTGTGCAATCTGAATAGTCAGATGTGCTTTCGTCTGATTAGTCAGTTTCGCTGTCATTGCTCAGTCAAATGTAATCAAGACAGGAAGTTCTGGGCAGAAGACGTTGTCGCACATGCAGATGCCGTGAAAGGGTATAGGAGGAGTGTGGACAGTTGCCTTTAATCACAAGAAGTATTTGCAAGATTGTGAATGATTTTTTTCCAGTTGGTTTTGGGGGCCCTACTACCATTAGTGGTAGTCAAAAAGCAGACAGGAGGAGCAACGCGCCTCAGAATGACAGTCTGAAAAGCAGGCTTTAAGGGAATGCAATTTAGAGAAGAAGCACTGGGCAGGAAAGGTTGAAAGACACAAGTTACTGAACAAAGGCACAGGGCTGAGGGTACATTATAGACAAGAGATATCAAATATTTTTAAGTGTATTCGATTACATGTCTTTGAATCGGTTTATACAGGTTTCATAATGTGTTATACTGTTTTCATCTTGACTTTAACCTGAATATTGTAAATCTAATAATTTAAATAAATTAAAAAACTAAAAATGTTTTTATGGTGGTAAAGATGTTAGCTTTAATATCTCACAGTTACAGGAGAGTTACTTACTTACTTAGACTTAGTGCGTCTTGGGCCATGTGGTGCATTGGTCAACAGGTATTCTCCATCAAGTCCTGTTCCTAGCTATGGCTGCAGCATCATTCCACTTTATGTTGAGGGCTGCAAGGTCTTCTTGAAAGTTCACACGCTAGGTCATCAATGGGCTCCCTTTCTCCCATTTATCATTCTTTGGTTTCCAATAAATCACCATATTTGGGATTTGGTGATTGGGCAGATATAACACATGGCCTGCAAGGCACATGCAGTGAGCAGTGATGATGTCTTCCAGTTTCTGTTGTTTGTGGTTCATTCGTGGTAGGTGATGCCCAAAATCCGTCATATGCACCACTGATTGAAGACATTGAGCCTCTGAGCTACGCCCCTCATCATTCTCCAAGTCTTGCTGGCATATGTGGCAGTTGGGACCATAATACTGCTGTAGAGGCACAGTGTTACGACCTTGGTGATCAATGTTGTTGAACAAATCTTTGTTGGAAGACAGTACAGTAATCCCTCGCTATATCGCGCTTCGACTTTCGCGGTTTCACTCTATCGCGGATTTTAAATGTAAGCACATCTAAATATATATCACAGATTTTTCGCTGGTTCGCGGATTTCTGCAGACAGTGGGTCTTTTAATTTATGCTACACGCTTCCTCAGTTTGTTTGCCCTGTTGATTTCATACAAGGGACGCTATTGGCGGATGGCTTAGAAGCTACCCAATCAGAGCATGTATTACATATTAACTAAAACTCCTCAATGCTGTAAGATATGCATCCCGCGCGGAGCTTGATTGTTTGCTTGTCTCTGCCTCTCTCTCACCCTCTCTGACATTCTCTGCGCCTGATGGAGGGGCTGTTTGCACAGAGGCTGTTTGCTTAAAAGATACTGACGCTCCTCTAAAAAAATGCCGCTTTATTGCGGTGCTCGGCATATTTAAAAGCACAAAAGCACACGTATTGATTTTTTGATTGTTGCTTTAATCTCGCTCTCTCTCTGACGTTCTCTGCGCCTGACGGAGGAGATGTGAGCAGAGGGGCTGTTTGCACAGAGGCCGTTTGCTTAGAAGATACTAACGCTCCTCTAAAAATGCCGCGGCAAACTTAAAAGCACAAGTATTGATTTTTTGATTGTTTGCTTTTCTTTGCTCTCTCTCTCTCTCTCCCTCTGAAATTCTCTGCTCCTGAAGAGAAGAAGATCTATTTGCATTCTTTTAATTGTGAGAAAGAACTGTCATCTCTGTCTTGTCATGGAGGACAGTTTAACTTTTGACTAAAGGGTGTTATTTCATGTCTAGAGGGCTCTAATAATGTTAACAGTGTGGGAGAGTTTATAAGGGCTTAAAATATATAAAAATAACTACACAAACATATGGTTTCTACTTCGCGGATTTTCGTCTATTGCGGGGGGTTCTGGAACGCAACCCCCGCGATCGAGGAGGGATTACTGTAACAGGAGACTAGGTCTGAATTCAATTATGGACTCTTATCTCTTTTTAGAGGTGACATGTTCCCCTTAGTCGATGTGAGCTGTTTCTATGCATTTTGCTTTTCTTCCACACTATAAAAAAGATTTGAAGGTTAGATTGTTTAATAACTGTAACTTGAACAGTTTTCCAAATCTCTACATCTTTGAGAGGAACACTAGTGTACCCATTGGAAGACTATTGCCGACTTAGGAAGAATATGCAGCCTTGATCAGGTGTGGAAATTGAACTGAGGATGTATGATCCAAGAAGCAGCACCCCTAATTACTGCAAAACCCTAAGAGAAAAATAAATGGAACATCTTTAGAAAAGCTAGGAAAGCTTACCTAGTTTTGTATATCCTTTAAACAATTCTACTTACATACCCATAACTAAGTGGCCAGTGTATTTAGTATGGCTATCCTAAAATTCTTGGTCCTCTTTTTTTTTTTCCCCCTGAGGGCATAGAATTAGTAAGGTGTTGAAAAGGATTCTGGCCTATGTCCACTTTAATCTGTTAAATTTTTTTTGCATATTACCTGCAGGTGGATCTTTAATCCAAAAAAGAGCATCGTATCTCATACTGCAGACACTGAGTCAAATTGAGATGTAGTGACTGTGGAGGGCATTGCCAATTTCTTAAACCATTTCATTATTTTTTTGCTGCCTTTTGCTATGGAACATCATTCTGTTGTACCTGTTCAACACTGTTCAATGCCATAAAGAAATTAGCATGAGTTGTAAAGATGTTCATATATCTTGTAACATTCATCTGTGCTCTTTTCTAATCTAATCCTCACATCCCATGAATAGTCACCCCACATCCTTACACTTCCTTAGCCAACTTATCCAGACAGCAATGACTTTTTGTCTGTTTCACTGTATCTTGGCTGACTGTTCAGTGTAAATTAGTTGGATCTGGAATTCATTAGTCAAGGCGATTTAAATTTTTACAGTTCTTGATTGTTGAATGTTTATGTTACTGAATTAATTGCTACCACACCCTATGCTTTTTGCTGATGGGACATATTATGGGGTACTCAGATGCGATAACCTGTCTGTGGTAAGGTGTAACAAGTTGTGGACCCTAAAATGCCTGTTTGGGCATCAGTGTTGTAGTCAGCTGTTAGCTGACTTATTGTATCATGTCTTCTACTAAGCATGAGTCCCATTTCAGTTTCCCTTATCAATAATATGATTCCAGTCACATGCCCTCAACACGCTAGATGTTCTTTGTGACAGATGGCCTTTTGTTAGTATGCTGCAATTTTTCTAGCATGGTTTCTTAATACACTATATCTGGTGTGTCAAGCGTAACATCAAGAGAGGACAATTGGGGTGCCAAGATAGCCACCCCATATATTTGGAAGCATCAAGATTAAAAACACACACAAAATAGTGCAGAGTTGTGTCCACAGATGCGAGTTCAAGACAAAACTGTTCCAAGATGGCAAAGCAGTCAGTTTTGGGTTGTTCTGACAGGAAAAGGCAGGTCCAGGTGGATGGGCAGAAGAAGTGATGTCAGAAGTGTCCTATCCATCAATCAACCAGTCTGCAGACGGAGAAAGAGAGAGCAGCATAAGGATACAGCTCCAACCCCTGGAGCGGGAATAGAATTGCAGTCACTAGTGCCTTTTAGCTGTCCCCTATGTGTACACGCGTCACAGACCCATCGGGTTGGACAGTCCGAACTGTGAGGTTATGAGCCCAAGAAAGAGCATCGGCGTTGGCATAGAGAGAACCATGAAGATGGAGGACTTTGGACCGAAATGGCAGAAGGTCCAAAAACCATCTGGTGACCCGCGAATTTGATTCCTTGTGAATTGCTGTCCACTGTAAAGGTGCATGATCAGTCACCAGATTGAACTTGCAGCCCAGTACCCACCAGGGCCTCTCTTTCCACCACCGCATACTTGGTCACCTAGTTTCCGGCTCAGGAACATGATGGGATGTTCAACACCTTTGGTGCTTTGGTTCGACACGGCACTGAGACTTGTGTCTGAAGCATCAGTCTATAAGAAAAAAGGCAGAGAAAAGTCAGGAGTTATCAATACAGGTACTGATGTAGGGGCCTGTTTTAAGCCACAGAATGCAGTGTAAGTTTTAACATATCATATCACGATATTCTGAGCCTGCTTCTTTATGAGATTTGTCAAGGGAGTTGCCCTCTGGCAGAAACAGAGAATAAACTGGCAGTAGAACCCAACCAAACCCAAGAAAGCTTGGACCTGCCACTTGGTCTTCAGATGGGGCCATTTCATGAGGGCATCGACTTTGGGGCATTGTGGTCACACTGTACCTCTGCCCACCAAGTAGCCTAAATATTTGGCCTCCATCAAACAAAAGAAACATTTCTTCGCAATGATCCGGAGACCAGATTTGCTTAGTGCCAGGAGCACTGTGCATCTCCTCATTTGCGGATTCTGTTAAACTAATTTGCCAGTACTCTTTTGTCATGTCAGGAGGAGCTCGTCCACTTGTTGCATCAGGTTAGCATCGAATTAGGAGACTTGGTTAAGTTGGGGGAAGTTATTACTAAAGTGCAAACTGCCATCCAGTCTCAAGGACCAGGATAGTGGGACTTTTTCCAGGGACTAAAACTTTTTTCATTTTCACCAAGATCTAGCATTCTCCTGATCTCAGGCTCTGATTCTGCTTGTTTTGTCTCTGGGAGGCAGTACGGGCGTTCTCAAATTACAACTCTGTGATAATGTCATGTGCAGCAGAGTGGTCCTTCTGGGTCATTCATTCACATCTTATAGGACAAACAAGATAACTGCTTCAAGCTCATGTCATTTTGGTATCAAATCTGTGTCAAAATTAAGGGTCAAAGAATGAAAGAGGCTAGTCAGAGTAGGGATCGGGCTCCCTGTCCTTCCGTGGTTTCAGCATGTTCACGTGGTACACTTGTCCATTGGTCAATGATTCCGTTTTTTCACTGAATAATCAACCAGTCCTTCCTTAATTTAGTAGGGTCCTTGCCAATGTGCCAGTAATTTGTAATGTGAAGTGGGAAAGAGTACCATGACTCAATCTCCAGAGTTGAGTCACGATCGTAATTGTGAGCCATTGCTGTTTACACAAGGCTTCATGTTTTCTTTTAGAGTAGATCTGATTTTTTTTCAAATCTATCACGTAATTGTGCGATATATTACAAAATATTAGTTGGCAGGACTGCCTCTTCCTCCCTGACCTCTTTTAGAATATCCAATAATCTACGGTGTTGTCATCCCTATAATGATTGAAATGGGAAAGAAGACCATGGCGGCTTGTGGAACCTCCAGGTATGAATGACGTGAGGGGGAGTAGTTGATCTCAGTCCCTTCCATCCTTGCTGACCACCTTGTGCAGTATCTGTTTGAACATCTGATTAAACCGCTCCAGTAAACCGTCATTTTGAAGATGATACACTGAGGTTTTTAAGTGCTTAATTTTGTATAATTTGGCAATCTCCCTCAACGTTTCTGAGCTGAAAGGTGTCTTTTGAACCATTAGGACTTCTTTAGGGATGCTGACTGCAAAAACCCATATCAGTTCCTGTGAGATGTTTTTGGAATTGGCTACTCTCAGGGGGTTAGCGTCTTTGTATCATGTAGTATAATCTACAATCACTAATATATATTTATGGCCAAAAGCTGAGGGTTCAAGGAGTCCTACATCTACCCCTGTGTGCTCAAATGGGACATCGATCAGCGGGATGGGGATGAGAGGAGCACAGTCCTTCCGAGGAATCTGCTGCAACTGACATTCTGGAAAGAAAGAACAAAAGCGACAGACCTCCTTATTAATCCCTGGCCAAAAAAATCAGAGCTTGATCCACTCTGTCGTCTTCTTGGCTACCAAGTGGGTGCCTAGGAGATGAGCATGTGCTAATTCGCAACCCTGCCACCGGTAATTTTGCAGAACTAACAGCAATGACCTTGCATCACCCTAAGACTCTGCTACATGGCAAAATAAATCATTATAAGTCACGAAGTGTGGACCTGGTGGCATGGATAAGAAGTTCATTGTCAGTCTGTCACATCAACCGCATTCTTGGCAAACTTTAAGGAATCATCATTCCAATGTTCTCTTTTGAAAGAGGTTGCCATTTTCTGAAATTGAAAATGTAAGTCTAAGAGTGGATCTGGAGTGAACTCAGTAGGCGGAACAGGCGTATGTCGCCCACGTCATAATGGGTAGGCACATGACCCTGCTCTTTGGCCAGCTGACTGTGTGATGTGGAAACAGCTTGAGATTGGTTCTCCCCAGCTGTTGCAAGGCCCAGTGTTTTAGACGGGCCGATTTGTGGTTCTGCGCATTTACTTTGTAACCAGTCCCACCCCAGTATCACAGGATAAGGTAAACTGCGCAAGACATCCACCCTGCTCGTTCAAGTTGCCCCATGGTAGGGGATTATAAGTTAGGTGAACCTGTACCACTGAGTTTCCCCACGGATCGAAGTTAGAAGGGTCGATCTAAATTCTCATTGTTGCTGTAGCAGTGGAAATGTTGCCTTTGGAATCTAAAAGAGATGTGACCCTGTGCCCATTGATAATTACCACCCCAGTGCAAGGAAGGGATAGGGGATTGGCAGTGAAACAATACCTCTTACCTCACACCCAAATGCAGTCAGTCAACTCACTGAAGTGGAGACAAGTCACGGTGGAATGGTTCGTCTCCTTATACTTGGAACAGTGGGGAGGGGGCACATGCTGCTTCTTCAATTTTTCAAATGATTCCGTCTTGTGGCAGGAAGGCTTAGGGATGGCAACACGTCCCAAGAGGGACATCTGGCAATCAACAGCCTGTTCTGAGCACTCAACATGTGAAGGCCGCTTGAGGGCTGCAATTAGGTCATACATGTTGTTATACAGTATTTCAGCCACCAGACTGGCTGGATGAGTTAATCGGGGAGGGTGTTCACTAGGAGGTTACAGATTATGACTTCAACCATTTTTTAGGGTCATTTATTTCTGGCCATAGCCAATGCCTGACTCTCCCCCAGAGTTCAAATATTTGAGATTGGGTCAGACCTCCACTCCGAACAAGCCCTTGCCTGCTGGTCTAGACTAACTCCATACCTCAACAGCACCTCAGCCTTGAAGTGATCATAAGCCACGGCAACCTGCTCATTTAGGTCGTAATAGGCCAGATAAACCAGTCCCTTCAAAAATGGCACCAGTATGTGCACCCAGTCCAATACTCCAATTCAATACTCTCCCAGCGATGGCAGCTATATTCTCAAACACCAAACGGTATGTATCAATAGCATCATCGGTGCATAACAGCAACAATAACTGGGATGGACTCATCAGTCGTTCCTGCTGGAGGATAGCGCACGTTTGACTATGTACCTGCGCCTCAGCAAGCCAAGCCCATTGTTCCCCTTCCTGGACCTTTATTGCCCAGAGTTCAGTTGCCATGGCCTAAAGAAGAGCTGCCATGTCCTGTTGCTCCATCATCCTAGCAACAAATTCTGCTGACTGTGCCACTGTAACAGAAAGAGAGTTGACAACAGTAAAGAGTTGGTTTTCCAAGACAGCCACCTCGTATATTTGGAGGCAGCAAGATTAAAAGAACATGCAAAATACTGCAGAGTTGTTTCTACAGGCATGAGTTCAAAACGGAGGTGTCCTAGCTGTCAATCAACTGGTCTGCAGAGGGAGAAAGAGAGAGAGGCATTAAGACACAGTGCAAACCCCTGGAGTGGCAATAGAATTGCAGTCTCTATCGCCCTTTAGCTGTCCCCTATGCGTATGTGTGTGACACAGGTAATTATTGACAAGCTGTATACACAACCATACCAAGCATAACCATAGCCATAAGAAGCCATAGATAACTGCTTTTTGCTTGTATGGTCTACACATACAGTATGATGCTGTCACTGCTTTTAACAATAAATTACATGGAAAAGGCAGATATACTTAGTACAATTGCTATACATCATGTAAACATATACTGTATACATTATATGCTTACAGATGATTTAGAAAAATGAAGGACAAGTAACTTTTTAGTTTCTTGTGAAATATAATATTTGGTTTATAATTTTGTCTTTGAGTTCAATTTTTTTGTTGGACTGTCCTCTTAAATGCACAGAAGTCTTTTGGGGATATGACAGTTTACCAAAGCTAGTTGATTGTACCTTCCTTAAATCTTCTAGCAAGGTTGCTGCATTTTTGTTCTTTTCTCCTGTCAGTATACGGGTCTTCTTTATAACCCATTAACAACTGTATTAAGTGCTCAAGCCATCATGTTCTGAAGTATATCATGTACTTATTATGAAGGAAATAACCAAAATACATTTATCTCCTTTTAAGTAGAAGGCTTGGGTTTAAATGAATGTTGATCACTTTATGTTTGCCAGCTGCTGCCATTAGAAATAATTTATTTGTAAATATTAGTAAACAGGGTGGCATAGTAGCCCAGTGGGTTGCATTGCTGTCTCACAGTGACAGGAGATTAGTATTGAATCCCTGTTTGTAATGGTCTGCATTCATGTTTCACTTTTTAGCCTTATCTGTATATTTTTTTTCCTGAATAATGTTTTTTTTCTGACATCCAATAGAGAAACAATTCATGTTAATTGTCTTCGTGTGAGTGTTTATGAGTGTGTACATGAGTATGTCTTATGATGAACTATGGCCTTGTCATGGATTGCCTTGTACCATATTTTTGTCTCATTTGTTTAACTGGTTTCTCTTTGTCTACTTTTAGGACGTGACTGAAAATCTGATGATGTTTTAGGTCATATTTATGCATAAATATAGAAAATTCTAAAGGGTTCACAAACTTTCAAGCACAACTGTATTGCTTAAGTGACATTTTGATGCTTTATTTTAGTGGTTTTGCTTGTTAAGGTTCCCCACCCTTGATTGCTTATTTCAATGTTAAACAACTGCATTCATTTTTTTAATGGTCTCCTTATTAGCAATAAAATGTAAATGACAAAGCAGTCAGCAGTTCTCCATCCAGTTTGTTTTAATTTACATCTGTGTGTGTTCATCATGCGCTGTTTGATTTAATAAAAAGATGCAATAGAAAATGTGACAGACTGAAAATTTTCTGTTTTAGGCTTCAAATCATTTGGATGATATCCTTGGAGAGTACAAAATCTACGATATAAAACCTTAAATTGCAGACTAACTAGCCCTGAAATTAAATAAGGTGTGAGACTGGTAAGGATTGGTTTCTAATTAAGCAGTTGGGCTGGAATAAAAACCTGTAGCCACTGTGGCTCTCCAGAACCGATACTGTCTACCCCAGTCCTGGTGTATCGACTTAATAGGTTGATAGAAAGGTTGGGTTGGTAGAACTTTTTTGGATGTTCAGAGTTGCTTAATAGAAGTTATTTTTTCACTTGATATTGAATGAAACTACCTATTCAAAAAAATGTCAAATTTGTTAAATCAAGTGGTTTTCATGAGAGCCAATTCTGAAAAAGCTGCCAAAATGTAGCAACCTGCTGGTCAATAGTGATTTTAGCTTCAGCATGATTATTCATGTATTGTTGAACAGAAATTCAAAAATATATAGATAACATAGTAGATTATAAGTAGTTAATTCCAGTACTATGTACACTATATGCAATACCTATAATCATATACTGTGTATCCACAAAGTCATAGCTTCAGGTTAAGTTCACTTTATTGAATTACATAGATTTTCAAATAAAATATGGTAAATGACATAACCTTATGACATTTACTGTATGTACATAAACATACATATAAACAATAAAAATGAATCTTATAGGTTGTAATATGGAAGAGTTAAGGTAATGCAAGTTTCCATAATACAGTACATTCATTTCACAATGAAGCTCAGAAAAACAAGAACTCCAACTTAAAACATTCCTTAAGAAAATACATCCTTTGAGGTCCACTGTATTGTATAACATGCAAAATAGGTTTTGCTCATCTAGGCCTTTTATCTGTCTTCCTCTGTCTGTGCCTAGTACAGTTAAATGTACCCATGCTAAAGTCCACAACTATACAAATTATATTACTGCATTAAAACAGAATGATCTTCCGTTAGTAACTTTTGCATTTTAAGGCTCTCGGTTTCTGTGATGTCTTTTTGCATAGACCAGAATAGCAGCTTGACAAAGTAACAGTGACCCTGATAGTCACAACATGATACAGAGAAAAGAAATGAAATAAAAAATGGTCAGTAACTGCCTGACATCATTATCAAGCTCCTATTTTTGATACTGTATTGAGCTTTAATATGAACAGCCTGATCAGCTGATGTAATAATGGTACACTGGGCTCAAACAGTGAGTTTCAGCTTACATTTAAATGCTGACCATTAGGGCATTCTTACAATGGCCAGCAGAGAATTTCAAGAGTGTGGGGGACATTTTAGATAAAGACTCAATCTTCTATTGAAGGGGATATGAATGTTTAGAATATTTACCATTTTGTGACTGTAATCTATTAAATTTATGCATTCATAAATTATCCTAAGAAAGGGTGCCAGTTCCAATAAAGACGTTATGTTAAAAAAGGGTAATGGCCCTAAATGTAACTGTAGGCAAACATAGAGACTTGCAAATAGGAATTATATAACTAAGATTTTCATTTGTAGTAATGATCCCTGAAGAAGCATTTTTATGTTCAAACTATACCACCAAATGCTTCATGCGTAGCAAGAAAATAAGTCACAGTATGAAGCCCTAAATACTGTAGCTCATTATGTATGTCTAACATCTGAATATAACAATGCAGTATTGTCAGATTTTTGTACATAGTGTAATTGATTTTGGAAAGCACATTGACACAGTGGTTAGTTTTACCTCATGGATTCTGCATCCCGAGTTTGTTTATTCTCCTTGTGTCAGCCTAAAGTTTTATCTGGGCACTTCTGTTTTACTCCCAGTTCCCTTAAAAAATGCAGGGTAGGCGATTCAGAATCGGTTATGTGTTAGTGTGAATGAGGGTGTGTATTTGAGTGAGCCTTACCTTGGGTTGTTCTCGGTCTTGCACCAGTGCTACTGAGTTAGGATACGACCCCTTGGACTAAGCAGATATGAACATGTTATGTTATGAAATAGATTTGATAGGTTTGAACTAAATTACACAAAGAACAATGTCTGAGATGCCATAATGTCCTAGTCAGTCAAGAAGCTGTATAAAATATGATTTAATTGAAGCTAAGGTGCTTAATCCACTGTGACTAATGCAAAAGCCAGACTGATGATTTCAAGTAATTTGCAGTAATGAAGGTTAGAATTAGAGATGCACCGATATGGGAATTTTGTGCCGATGCCGATATCCGATAATGTCTATGTACTTATCTGCCGATGCCAATACCGATGCCGAAATACATATTTATAAGATACAGAGAAAAATGAGACTTCATCTGTCTGGACAAGAATTACAGACAAAGTGAACATTTATTTGTGTAACAATTTTGCACACCACATTCAATCATTAAAAACAAATGATATCTGCCACATTTGGCTGGCTACCTGTTGGTTATATGGGAAACATTTTTGCAGGTTGTTGCTTTAAATAACACTTTTCTCTTTCTTTTTGATGGAACAAATACAACAAATTTAACAATAATTAAAAAAATGAAAACAAAAAATGGTAAAATATACAATGACAATGAAATAAGCAATACCACTTAAGAATAACAACTTTTGCAGATTATTTACAATCATTACAATGGCTTCTGCTTAACCACATTTGGCTGGCTATCTGATCCTTTGTTTTACAGTCTGCAGTATTAAATACCACAACTTTTTTTCTTTCTTTTTAATGGAATAAATCTAACCAATCTATAATTTTAAAAAACAGAAAAGCATACAACAGTAAATAATTAAATAACTTTTGTTCTGGAGGCTTATTATTCTTTTCTATTTTTTAAGCATGATGGGGAGGTTTTTCTTCACAAACAAGAGTATTTCTGCCTTGTCGCAGGAAATTCTGTTTCTCTTTTCGTTGATCACATTAGAAACCAAACTGAATAATCTCTCGCTGTCCACGCTAGTATATGGGGCTGACAGGAACTTGCGTGCTACTTTGGCAATGATAGGAAACCGACTCCAGTTGTTGTTCCAGTATTTCAGTGGATTTTCATTCCTCGGGATTGGTGCTTCAGAAAGAAATCCCTGCACCTGCCAAGTAGCATGCATACATATACAGTATTATATTCTGCTTCATCTTTCATATCTAAAAGATAGATATGCATTTTGGCTTTTACCAGGGCTGTCAGATTAAGATTAGAATCCTTACAATAAAAATAAGTATATGGCATTTGAATTGAATGTATGTCTGTATTGTATTTGCTGTTTTTGGAAAAATTAAATATTTTTTACTTTTCACTGTAGATCATGATTTGCTTACAAGTTGCTCATTATTGCTTAAGAGACTCAGGTGAAAACAGTGGCTTCCATGAATGTGACTGGCTCTCCCACAAAAAGCAAGGCAATAAGAAATAAGACACACTAGCACTTTCTAACAACAATGTTCAAAAGAAAAACAAACAAAATTACCAGTGATTGCTCAAACAAAGTAAATGCAGTCATTTTTTTTCTTTTTTTTCCTAGAGGCCAGAGGACCTTATATCCATGTGTCTATCTTTTACAGTAAATAAACTGAAACATTGTGACCCTTTAAGTGTTTTACAAATGAAACAAGTGTATTAAATGTTACTTTGTTGAGGTCTTTTAAGTATTTTGTGTATTATAATCAATTAATAGCAGACAGCATTTTTCAAAGTAACAAAAAAATGTAAACCAAGTTTGTGTTTATTTAGGAAACTACTGTATTTAGTTAACACGCAGCGAACAAAAATATGAAGCAAAGAAGTATAGGCGTTGGCCCAGTCGCTTGATGAAAACTAGCGATCTTTAAAATGGGTGTGTTTAACACAGAAGATGCCGACCGTTTAACTAATGACTAGTAACAATATGGGTTGACAATTTACAAACACGTATAGGCTGATCCTAAAAAGTTACATGCAAAAACAGATCTGTAAAATCCCACAATCGTGTCCCGCGCGTCTTAAGTAACACGAAGCCAAAGTTAGTGCGAGGTAAAACCAACAACCGCTCTTTTCCATTCGATTGCCGTTTTTCTTTCTTGCCTTCCAAGATTTTTTATTTATACATTCGAATTATGTTAGAATAGTGATATTCGATCCGACAGCCCTAGTTATTTACTTAAAACAATGTTGTAAAGATCTCCACAGAGCTTCTTTTTTTTAACTCACCTCTGTCGTCATCTTGGCTGTTTTCCTGAGGCATCAATGTGTTCTCTTCAAGAATCTCGTTGTAGATTTCGAAGAGCGTGCATGCAACCTCGTCATTTTTCTTGGCCCTTTTCTGTTGTGGACCATCTATCTGTGATTCACTCGTTTGCATTTCGTTCGATGCAAGTTCCATCTGGGTTTGCAACATTTCGAGTGCCAGTGATTTTACATCTGCATCGAAATAGCGGTCTTTGTGTGTCTACAATAGTGGCAACACAATACATGGATTCTGTGTAAATCTCAATGAAACGATTGTTTACAGCCTCCAAGAGAGCGCTTTTACTAGTTTTGACTCCGAAGTCAGTATGAGCGCTTTTAGTCACAGTCGTTTTAAAGCATTAACTGAGGGAATAACGTTAGAAGCCAAGGCTTCAGACTGGCAAATTTATTTTGTCAGTTGTTTAAATGGAACAAGGAGTGTGATTATGTTCTCGATCAAACCCCACTGATTAGGTGTTAGAGTTGCAGGTAACTCAAAATCGGAGACATAAGCCCCAATGGCTCTTTTCTGCTCCGGCAAGCTTTGCAGCATATAGAATGTGCTGTTCCATCTAGTCAAAACGTATTGTTGAAGCATTTTCGGCTGCATACCAAGTTCAGTTTGTATAGTTTTGAGACGCGAGTTGGCTAATTGTGAATGCTTAAAGTGACGACTATTTTTCTGCCGATCGCTATTGTATCTGAGACGCTGCGCTGGGATAGTACGCCGTCGTTCACGGCAAGCTGTAAAGTATGAGCCATACATGGCAAACTTGGGATCCCGCATTCCTCCATAGACTTTGCAACGTTGCGTGCATTGTCTCGTAATACTACATGAACATTCTCTTTGGGTATTTTCCATGCTTCAAACATTCTTTTAAACGCAACAGAGAGTGCAGCACCCGTGTGTGATCCAGAGCATTCTTGGGCGTGCAAATTTGCTTTCTGCAATTCAAACTTTCGGTCGATCCACTGAGCAGTTAAACTAAGCATACTAATAGCACTCATATCAGATGTCCATATATCCGTGGTAAAGCTTATTACTGTGACATCTTCAGCAAGAAGTTTGTGCGCATGACTTTCCACAATCTTATGTAACTCTGGAAGCGCTATGTCAGAAAAATAACGGCGACTGGGTATCTGGTAACGGGGCTGAAGATGCTCAAGCAGCCTTCGAAATCCCGTATCTTCTACAACAGAAAATGGCTGATCGTCCAGAGCAATAAATTCCATCACCTTTGCAGTAATTGTTTGAGCTTTTGGATTATCTTTATCAAATTTCTTTGATTTTTCAAGTAACTGATCAATACGTTGAGCAACTGCAGTTTTTGATTTTGTGCGCGGTGGTGCAGGATTCTCCTCTTTTGCTCTGAGGAATTCTGTATATTTGTCAGGATGGCGTGTCTTCAAGTGTGTAATTAAGTTGCTGGTATTGAAATTTCGCACTTTGGTCCCTCCGCGCAAAACATTAGTCGAGCAAGTGTTGCAAATGGCATATTTTATGTCCCTCTCACTCACTTTAAAAAACTTCCACACCGCAGACATTTTCGCACAGTAGCCCAGCTTTGCCTAAAGGTCTGGCTCATCCGGAACACAGTGAATGCATCATCAATATCGGTTCGAATTATCGGTCCAATTTAGTCATCGGTCCGATGCCGATAAAATTATTTTAACCCATTATCTGCCGATGCAGATATAAATCCGATATTATCGTGCATCCCTAGTTAGGATGCTACTTTTTCAAGTACTTTTGGAAGAAGCTTTTACATACTTATTAAGTATATTTAGGTCTAAATCTATAAAGAATTAACAGTACAGTAGTCACATTTGCTATACATAGTCATTTATTTGTCAGTAATGAGCTAATGTTAATATTAGGAATGTATGCTATTACAGTGTTAATAGATGTTCTCACCTTGTTTGCTGGAAATGAGAAAAAAAACAGTAGTTTTATTGTTCTGTTTTTTGAACTGAAATTACTAAAACAGTGTTCTCAAGGATAGACTGAGTTTGCACTACTGTATTTCGTGGCTTATTTACATGGTAATGTGGATTCTTATTTGTGATCGGTCAGTGGTGTAAATGATACCAAAGGCTTGTTTCTATTTTTAGCTAGGTACTCTGGACTATTACTAAGTGTGAACCATATACTGTACAATGCTGTGGGTGTACACTGTTTGTTAAACTTGTATTTTAGTTATTCTCCCTCAGTGCTGCAGATTATATTACACTGCGTACCATTCAACCATGGTAAGTTAGTCTGTGCACCAAACACTTTTCTTTTGGGAGGAGACACTATATCTAAAAGTTATTTTGGAGAAAAGCTATAGTTGTATATCAGTTAATCTACACAGTTCTGAAGAATATGGTTACAGGTTATAACAATATGGATTAATTTTTGATACAATATTTTAATTTAGATGTCCCCTGTTAAGGCTTAAATAAATACATTTATTGATAATGTAAGATTCAGATCAAATGCAATCAATACTTAAAACTGTTCTTTTTAAATGAACTATAATTATATTTTGAATATCAGCATTACAGTTATTAGATTTAGTGTAACATTGCTAGAGTGAATAGGATCTTTTGCAATTTGGAAAAATCCAATCATTTTTAATAATTATACAAAAGATTTGTTAAAGGTGTCTTTATAAAACTCTATCATAATATTAGAATTAAACAACAAACACCATCTGATTATATATTATAGCAAGTTCAGAGAACAGGTAAGGTCCAGAAAGTCTGTTAAGTAGTACTAACATTGTGCTTTCTGCTTTTAAATATGTATTATGATAAGCTCAAAGGATATAAAAAGAACCTTGTTTTCAAAATTGAGATATTTTTTGATTTAGGGAAGAAAAAGAAACATTGTGGCCTTAAATACAGGAATGGTATCAGTTGACACTGACATTTGAGTTCTAAGTCCACCATCTCGCTGTTATCCTGTTACTGTTATCTATACATTTTAGTTAATATTATATAAATTAAGTTAGTCTTTTTAGTGAATAACCACTTTTTTTCTCAGTAATTTTACCACAAAATAGGTTAGGAGTGGAGAGATGCATATAATTGTAATCAGCATTGTATGAAACAGTATTTCTTCTCCAAATTATAGTACTGGAATTGATGCACTAATTACTGTGCCAGTCATAAATAATATACTGTATATGTTCTCTTTCAGTAAAATATACAGTTTAGAAAGATATTCTTTTCACAAATATTTGAAAAGTGCTGTTTATTGGAAATTTAAAAAGTAAAATTTTGTAAACATGCTGCTTTAATTTGTGTTTTTTCCAAAGTCTGGCAAAAACAGGAACATAGTTGTTGTTTCATGGGTGTTTTTAAGCTCCTTTACCAGGGATCAAATCTATATAGTGGAATTGAAGGATTAAGTTATATTTTACAAACATCCTTTTATAAAAAAAAAAAAAACAGCAATGCTGGTTATACCAGGGTGCAACTAAACTTACATTTATATTGAGTCTTTAAACTTTTCTGATAAGTACTAAAAGGTATAGATCCGTCTTGTAATCTGAGTTTCTTGTTAAATGTATCGAGAGTTGCAAATGAAATGCAAGTTCTTTAACTTTATCCTGCCACGTAAACATTTGAAAAGATCCCCTTATAAGCTTAATTCAATCTCCTGGAACGATTATTTGAATATATTTTCTGTCCTCTAAAGTATTAATATTTAGAGTTGTTTCAAAGGTTTGATTTAGTACAGATTACAGATTAGTACTGTATGAGATTTATGAGAAATACCATTATCCTTTACATATTTTTCCTAGGTTTGCATAAGACTCTGATTATGAAGAAGTAATGTTGTGTGAGTCAAAGATGGTAGGGTTTTACCTGGAATCCTCTTTTTGGTTCAGATCCTATGTTGAAAAGCTGGGCCGTTGATATTAGTGCTATATTATCATTTTTGTCATTGTATGACTTTCAAATGACATCTGTTCCTTCAATTTTAAAATAGTAGTTACTAATGAAATTCATACAGTATGTTAGCACAATGTTGCTGGTTCTGATTTTGAATATTGTTCTGATGGCAGTTTTATAAATTTAGTCTATCATGTTTGTAGTCTTTGTGCTTTGTAGACTTTTATATTAGATCAATCCTTAGTATTGAGTTCTTAACTGAATTTTGCAGTTTACTTTTAATAAATGAAATTATTTCATCTGTGAACTCTAGTGTCAGATTTTACCAAAAAAATTATTAATTTTGTATTGTGGAAAAAAATCTTTTTTTTTTCTGGTTATGAACTAAGATATAACATTAATTTAAAAACCTACCCATCTGGTATTCAAGTAGTACAGGCAGAATACACAGACATAGACGATGGTGAATATGATTCATTTAAAATTCTGAAATTTTCACTAATATTGAGAAGAATTTCACAACTGATAATACGCACAGTTATATTGCTTACAAGACTATGTTGTGTTTGTCTTTAAATGCATTTTCTAATTTTTAAATAAAACCTTATCAGAAATAAAGTGAATTAAATATTGTATTGCTTTTAGTCATTAAAATTGTGACTAGTGAGGTGCTCTCAGCCATTTAAAAGAAAACAGACTGTATAAAAATTTTAACTTTGAGGCACATTGGAAGCATTTTTTTACACATTCAGTGAACAGGTAAAGATAACTCTTTTAAAGGTAAAAGAGTTAATTTTAATATTCCCCAATTACTAGAGAAGAACTCTTAAATCAATAGCTTTCAAGGAGACTTCTCTCTGGCAAACTACCCTTCCTCTTCTTTGGTTCCCCTTTATACTGTCTTAGAGGCATCATCTGAATGAAAGAGACAATGCCCTTTCTTGCTTTCTGTCTTTACTGTACTGGCTTTCTTCCTTGGATCTTCAAGTGCACCTTCAGGGGCATGACCTGTATGCTGCACTTTCTCTTGAAAAAAGCATCTATTATTTTCAACCCCATTTCCGGTGTATTCCCCTGTGCCCTTAGTATATGTAGCATGGAACAAACTATTTTTTATATTTATCTTTGAGTTTTTAATAAGATTGCACTCTTAGTACAAGAAAATAAGATTTTTTTTAATACAGAAAACACAAAGCTATATTAATGTAAAACACTAGAAGTTTGGTAATCTGTGAAAAGTTATTTTTTAACCTGGTTCAAATTGTTATAATAAAATTGATATTTTTTTAATGTTAAATTATTTCTCCACCATCAAGCATAATATGTGTAGTGCCTTACAAAATTATCTCCATTAAAAGTTTTGCTGAAGGTTGCTGAATTACAAATGACATACCTTCCAGTTTTTATTTTATTGCAAGTTCTCATGTTCAAGAAGAAAAAAATTTTAATTATTTGTCAGAAACTGAACTTTGTTGCTTGGGAAGTATTTGGACTCCACACATTAATATTTGTTTGTATTACTTTTTGCCATAACAGCTTTCAGTCTTTTAGAGTGCATGTCTACCAGATCTTTATGCTGGTTAGCAATGATATTTTTTTGTTCCTTTTGGAATATTTATTTCAGCACCTTGAAGTTTCTAGGACTGTGCTTGTGTAGTGCCACAGTGTGGTTGAGTTTACAGTAAAATAAAATTTGTAATAATTTATGTATCATATGTGATCCAGCAATCTTTGAATACTTTTTAAGGTTTTAAATACATTTACAGTATAAAGCAGTGTACAATATAGTGATCTGTAAAAACTAAGTTATATAACACCTGAGGAGAATGTTACATTTTGGTTAACATCTTCCTTTTCAGTATCACATCACATGGTTGGTCTATTAATGAGCACATCATTTCACAGGTACATATATAGGGTATAATGCAGGTTATGATTATTACAATCTTATTAACGCAATAGTTTTAAGAACAAGATGACAAATAATACAAGAATAAACTCTGTGTTGCACAACTGTAAACCTACTTTTGCCCACCTGTGTGTGTGTGTGTGTGTATTTAAAAATAAATAAATAAATAAAAAAAACAGCCCTTGTCAGCTACTGCCAAGTCATATAATGACATCATACAGTGGTGCACACAATGGTAATAAAGCAACCAAACCACAGATAAAAGACAGAATTGCTTCTTTTTAATATATATATACAGTATTCCATTGCATCTGAACTAGTATGGTGCTGAGGTGTCGCCTGTTGAATGGCTGCACTTGGGTCCTAATTTGGGGATCCTGAGTTGATTTGTCATGTGGTGGGTGCGACAATGTGCTGTATCAGTGCGTGCTCCTAACCTTAATGTACCTGACAACATCGGGGCATGCTCCTAATTAGATGACATATGGTGTCCTAGGGGATCTCCTCCCAGATCTGGACCAGGGCATCACTTAGCTCCTGGACAGTCTGAGGTGCAGCCTGTTGGTGTCGGATGTCCCAGAGTTGTTCTGTTGGATTTAGGTCAGGTGAGCATGGGGGCCAGTCAGTGGTATCAATTCCTTCATCCTCCAGGAACTGCCTGCATACTCTCACCACATGAGGCTGGGCATTGCCATGCACCAGGAGGAACCCAGGACCCACTGCATCAGCATATGGTCTGACAATGGGTCCAAGGATTTTATCCCGATACCTAATGGCAGTCAAGGTGCCATTGTCTAGCCTATAGAGGTCTGTGCAGCCCTCTATGGATATGCCTGCCCAGACCTTCACTGACCCACCACCAAACCGTTCATGCTGAATGATGTTACAGGCAGCATATCATTCTCCATGGCTTCTCCAGACCCTTTCATGTCTGTCACATGTGCTCAGCATGAACCTGCTCTCATATGTGAAAAGCACAGTGGTGGACCTGCCAATTCTGGTATTCTATAGCAAATGCCAATCAAGCTCCAGAGTGCCAGGCAGTGAGCAAAGGGCCCACTAGAGGACATCGGGCCCTCAGGCCAGCCTCATGAAGTCTGTTTCTGATTGTTTGGTCAGAGACATTCACACTCCTGCTAGAGGTCATTTTGCAGGGCTCTGGCAGTGTTCATCATGTACCTCCTTGCCCAAATGAGCAGATACTGGTCCTGCTGATGGGTTAAGGACCTTTTACGACTCTGTCCAGCTCTCCTTCAGTAACTTCCTGTCTCCTGGAATCTCCTCCATGACCTTAAGACTGTGCTGGGAGTCACAGCAGACCTTCTAGCAATAGCACAGATTGATGTGACATCCTGGAGAAGTTGAAGTACCTGTGTAACCTCTGTAGGGACCAGATATCTCCTCATACTAACAGTAGTGACGCTGACCATAGCCAAATGCAAAACTAGTGAAAAAACAGTCAGAAAAGATGAGGAGGGAAAATTTTCAATGGCCTCCACCTGTTAAACCATTCCTGTTTTGGGGGTTGTCTCATTGTTGACCCTCTAGTGTACCTGTTGTTAATTTCATTAACACCAAAGCAGCTGAAACTGTTTAACAACCCCCTCTGCTACTTAACTGACCAGATCAATTTCAGATCAAGTATTATTGACTTGGTGACTATACTCTGATTAAAAGTGTTCCTTTAATTATATATATATAATTTGTAATATGTGTCTGTTATCATATGTAAATATATATACAGGTAAATATGTTCCATATTTATTCATCCGTCCATCCATGCCATTGAACTCTGATAAGCATTTTACTCATTTACATATATATTCATCCGTCCACCCATCCATCCACTGAAACCTGTATAATCCTACTTAGTTTTGCTTATCCCAGCAGTATTGGGCACATTTGGTACAAGGTGGGAGCCAATCTTGGACAAGGTAACAATCCATTGTACAGCACAGTCTTGTACATTCTAACTCACTCATGCATTTTGCATGGTTTGAACCAATTAAACTAACATGCACAAACTTGGGATGAAGAAAAAAATACACATGCAAATACAAAAAACAAAAAAACACATGCAAACACAAACAATGCAGAAGCTCTTACAAAGATGGCGATTCTAAAGATATAAGACATCAGGAGTTTTTACTATTAGCATTACTTTGCTATTATTCGTCTATCAATCCTTATTTAATTTTTTAGCAACTCCTTCTTCTCCTGGGAATTTTTGAGGTACTGTTTTTACAAAGAAAAGATTTATAATCTTCATTTTATGCTCTATAGCATAATCTGCACAAACTCATGGCGTCTGATTCTTAACACTTGAGGAAGCCAGGCAAAATATTTAAACCAAACAAGTAAAGCTGGAAAAAACCATGCTGTTGAAAGAACTTGTGTTTTTCTGTCAAGTTCTTTTATAGGTTGGAGTGTAGATGTAGGTGTAGTTTATTATGCCTGGAGCACATATTCTTTTTAACATGCGTACATGAACACTGTACATTATTGTATAGTCTCAACATATTTTCTGTAACAGTAAAATACAAAAATATCATTATGCTTATAATTTACATACAAATCTTACTACATTCAGTTTTCCTAATAATTTGCATTCAGACCATAATCTAACTAGCCCTTGCTTACAATTTTTTCCAACACTTGTTTTTTTTTTTGTCATGTCAGCAACAACTTTGTTTCTTAAAATGTCTCAAAGTCCCGCTAGAATGTTATTCAGTGTTTTGTTATTATCTTTAAACAAAGGTTTACTAATTTAAATTTTTTCTACATCATAAAGTTTCCATTTTTACTCTGTACTGCTATTTTCAGTTCTTAGTTCTATGCATAAAAATACTTAATCAAAATTAGGTGCTGGAACCTAGTGCAGACACTCCATAATCAGCATAATACTGTAGAGTACTTCTTTAATGGTAACATGGTGATTCATGCAACCTTATTCAAGTGCCAGGTGCTTCCACTTTCCACCTGCCGGTGTCTTTATAAATTTAAACTGCGATGAATTAGAGTCCAATCTAGGTTTGGTTCTTGCCTTTTAATACTAAGATAGTAGAACTATAATATTTTAATGAAAAAAAGGTATTTAGAAAATGCATGGATGGAAGGATTAATGGATTTATATTTGTTTATGCATTTTTTTATGCTCAGAGTTTAGTAATTGCATCAAACATGAACCAAAATAAGTGTTTGTTGCAAAGCACAAAAAACTGACCACAGTCAAATAAAATCAGCATATTCATGTTTGCACATACTTATGCATTTGTTCTGTCTGTCTTTTATTTCTAGTATATTTCTCGTTACTGCTAGCTCAATTATTCATTTATTTATTTTATCAACTTGCTTCTTTCAATACAAGTTAGTACTTAAAACATCATCTATCAGCATATCATAAGCAATACATCATAAAACTAGTTTTGAAGGAAGAGCTTGTAGGAAAGGTTTAATACACTGTGTTTTTTTTATTTTATTTCATATAATGCTTTCAAAATAAAGCGTGTAATAATGATCTCTAAGATAAGTACAATACACAGAATATGAGAATGATGTTGGCCCCAACCATCCAAAGGATAAATTACTGTACTTTGGCACATAGATTTAACATAACTTAAGAACACCAATGCAGATTACAGATGTTTTACCAATGTTTGCAATGTCTTCATTATTATATTTTCTCAAGTTTAGTAAATCATTGAAACATTTAAGCATTCAATTAGGGGGCACATCAAGTTTTGCAATAAACCTTGCTTGTTGAGTAATTTTGGTTAAGATGGTTCTACAATGCTGATAGCACCTTCTGTTTTTGTGTTGTTAAATGCATTTTTATTCATGTTTATGGTGATATACAGTTTATTTGCATTAAAAAGCAATGTTATACACTAATAAACTAAACAATGACATATAAAGTTCACAACAGGAGTTTATATATACTAGTAAATTGAAACTCAGTACATGCTGGCTTTGCTGTTAGTTTTGCTACTAATTTTATTTTAAGATTCCACTATTTTTCAATTCAAATTTTGTTACCAAAAAGTTTTTATATTTAATTATATCAGTTGCCTTATTAAAAGTTACACTTTTTCATGCTTGTCTAATAAAATTATTTTAAAAAATTGAGTGCATTTGTGCATATCTGTATGCAAGTCTGTTTCTGTTAACTTAATTGCCAGCAATTCAAAAGATATGTGAACATGTACGTATAATACATTAGTTCCTAATAGTCACTACAATGTAAAGATATTATGTTGTGCTTTTTAAAATTGTTTTTTGAGCATGTCAGTATTTACGTTTTGTTGTGTAACACAAAACAGATGTCTGTGAAAATCAGGACATGAATAAATAGAAAATAATCTACCCTTTCACAACATAAAAGCAAAGACTCCTATAGAAATGTCTTATAGGTAGTTATATTATGTATATTATTGTCTTGGTATAATTTGTAAATTTTTGTTGTAAGCAATTCCCAGATATTCTCGTGTAGCCCTGATTTTGTAAAAATAAAAATCTGCAATTGGGTGAGTTTAAGTTTTATTATATGTGATTTCATTTATTTCTTTTTAAATTAATGGTCAAAATGGACTACTTATTTGGATGACTATCCAACTACTCATTTAAGACAGAACTGCTTTAGTAGAAGTGAAACAGTCTCTTAAGTTAATAAATAGCATTACTTAAATAGTCAGTATCTCAGAAATTTGTCTTCTTAACAATTTAAATGTGCTAATATATAAACATTATGGCAGTTATTATATAGAAACTTGTCAGTGCTTTACAGTAAAAATATTTTATAATATGTAGATTACAGTTATAATTCAAAAATAGAAGCAAAGCTTCTTTCACTATTCTGCATTACACTCCATGCAGCAGTAAACCCCCCCAACCCCCAACCCTTCTTCCTGCCCCAACTTCTTCTCTTTTCTTAACTTCCTCTTCTTGTTTGCGGTTGGAAAATTTCATTTAAACTCCTTAGTTTCTCAATTCAGCAAATAACCAGAACCCCCACTTCTTCATCTATCTTTCTGGCCATTTTACATGACCAGGGTGTCTACTAAGCATTTTTTTGTGTTGATGTTTCATGTGAAATTTATTAGTGCTAATTTTCTTCTACTATTCCACTTTTTCATTGATGTCAAAAACATTACTAACATTGTTCAGCATAACTTTTCATAAACTCTACGTTTTACAGATATAAAATAAAAGTAATTACTATTATGTGTTTCTTTAAAAAAGGAAACATGGTGGCAAAGTTCTTTAAATGTTACATGAAAACTACAGAAACAGCATCAAGTATTTACCATGCCTGAGAAATTGGCTATTCAGCTTAGTTTCTTGTTTTTTTTTCCTTGTGATGAACAAGACATCTTCTAATTATCTGATGGTTACTTTGACAGATTTTCTTTTTCATTTAGGTAAGTAAGCCAACATTGTTAAAGCCCTGCAATACATTATGGTTGACATACAGTAAACCTTTGAAAGTCAGCAGATTTTTTAAAATATTTGTTTAGGCAAATGTATATGGTAAAGATGATGATGTTTATTTTACGGTTAAATGGAAACTGACATTTTTAGTTTTATATAAAGTTTTTATTGTTGGTGGTGCTGCATTAAAAAGAAATTAATAACCTTCTGTAATGTTAATACTTAATCTATATTTCACCTTTAAAATATTGCAAAGGTAAAATGCTACATAATTTGGAAAAAAGCTCACATGAAAGCATATATAAGAGAACACTAATTTGAAATTAGCAAAAAAGTACTTGTAAAGGAACATTTGGTTTAGAGGTAACAGTTTATTTTAAAAAAGAACATTTCTGATTTTAATGAAACACTTCTCAGGAGCTATACTTTGTATAAACGTTTATAAGTGATTCCTCTAACACCACCACCCACTCTGAAGAAGAATAAATGTGGCTTGCTGGGCTTCCAGAGCAAGTCTCCATATCTTGACAGGTCAGTGTAAGTTTGTAAGTTTACGTACTGGAAGTAACTATTAGTGAGCATGGCTTAAACATGTCACAATATGAATTTCTTACATGGTGCTTTTTTAATTCAAGGGCAGCTTATTTGTCATGTTTTTTCATAGAGTGGTTACAAATATTTACCCTTTAGATTGTACAGTGAATGTGGCTGTGCTTACCTTAGGGATCAGCAGAATTGAGACTGTATTTAAATAAGGCCTATTTCAGACATAACAGAACTCTGGTAATTTTACATGTAAAAGTAGTTTTTAATCTTTCTGTGTTTGATCAATTTAGTCATTGTCCAACCTGCTATATCCTGCCTTGCACCCTGTGCTGATTGAGATTGATCAATTTTTCAATTTCTTAATTCACCTTCACTGTGATCCCACAAAATATGTAGCAGAAGCATGTAGTAGCACATTCAAAAAAATATGAGGTAAATGTTGATGGCCATAGAATTTTAAAGACTTAAAAACTACCACAATTAATATGGGTAAAAAAAAACTTTGATGTTTGGTTTTAATTGCCTGAACATTTTGTGGGCAAATAACTGTCTAATTCTGATCCAAGTCATTTAACTGGAATGCTGTAAAGCAGATAAAAACTACGTAGACAATTCAGATGAACACTAATTTTGCAAGTTGCTTTGGACAGTGGTGTTGGTCAAATATGCAATATTAATAAATTGATAATATACAAAACAAGCAAACAAATGTTATTTATTCACAAGATGCTCAGTATTAGTATTACTTTGAAATATGTAGTATCTTGCATTGTATTGAAGATCACTTTTGCTCACTCTTAGTTTAAAGGTTCACATATACTGTATGTGCTAACTCAAATTACCTTGTATACCTGTTTGTCTAACTGTTATGCTCTTATTTATTCAAGGCCAGTTGTAGCCACACATTAACTACCAGGCAGTGGTTGCAAGGCTGGTGCACACCCTTAGGAGGTGCATTCAGATACAAGCAACCACCATCCACCATGGCCTATTCATTCACTTTGGAATCTAGTAATTGTAATTCAATTTATTATACCAGCAGCATCAGGTGTTAGGCAGGGACTAGCCTTGAGTGAGACATCAGTCTGTGCAGGACTCACACATGCTCAGACCACACTGTTGAATATCTAGCCTGTTTTGAGTCACCAGGTAATTTATCCTGCCTTTTAGGTTGTAGAGGAAAATAGGGAAGACTCATCATACTTGAAGAAAATCAGCAAACTCCATGCAGAAAGTGGCAGGGCCAGAATTTTAACTCTGCTTTCTTCAGCTGTGAGGTGGCAGTGTCAACCAATGTATCTATGTGGTGCCCCAGATTTATCCATTTACACAGTTTTATACTTTTATAACAGGGGTTCATGAAAAAAGCCCAGATGAACATGTGGCCAAATCAATTTCTGTACTTCTGACATACAAGTGTGTAACTGAATTAAAGCCCAGGTACTGTGAGATGGAAAGACCACCTGATTAAAGACCGTGCTTTATATAATATTTACAAATCATTATTTTTTAGCAAAAATCTCAGATAAATTATAAATACATATACAGTACTAAATAGAAATAATAGTATTGATACAAATAACAAAAATGGAAGCTTGAACTGGTCCATTCTTGTTTCTGGTTGCATCACATTTAGAATGACAGAAATGGACAAATCTAACTCTGTCAGTTGGTTATAGGCCCAGTCTACAAACACTATATGGACATTTTTAATGTGAAAAGAAATTGATGTTCGTGAAAAAAACTGAAAATCTAATGCTGCTATGCTAGACATTGTATAATGATGATGCTGTATCATGAACAAACTGTATATACTCATTGCTAACAGGTTTTAAAAATAATTTAAATTTGTTACAGAAATAAAAATATGGATTATATACTAGAAGTGATGAGTATATGAACTGGACAGAGAAAGTTATCTGCAGCTACAAGACAAAGGGCTAAGAGCAATATGCATTAGTTATTTATTCTTTGACCAGTCTACTGAGCTTTACACCATCTGCCTGTGTTTCAGCTTCATGACATACCCTGTACTTCAGCTTCCTTTTTTGTGGTTGGAAAAAGTAGCATAATATTTTCAAGTCAAGAAAAGTATTTTTATCTCTCACTGTCTCTCTCTTTACCACATTCTCCCTGCTAGTTGCAGCTTTGTAATATATGCCAGGCTACCACTCAGAAACACACTCTAAGGAACATGCTTTCAGTGGTAGAGACACAAGTGCAAGAGTGTGTATTTGCTGGTGAAAATATACTTTTAAATACAAGTGTTAAGGTTTTATTGTAGTTTGCCTAATTTTATGCTCAGACTTTTGCAAGAGAAAAAGAAAATGTAATTGTGATGATTCCATTTTTTATTTATTTATTAGGTAGTTTTGTAATCAGATAGTTTTAGATATGTGTACTTTATTTTGTTTGTTTAATTATTGGCAATAAACATTTTTATCAGTGCTAACACTCATCGCTCAGTCTTTGTATTTCGTTCACCTCACCTTGTTCTGTTGGCAAGTTAAACACTTCCTTTTTTCTGCGAGCTCCCCCCGCCCCTTTCTTTCAGTGTGAGTAACATTTTCCATCCCTTGTGACATCAAGCCAGGCCTACAAAAGCAGCACATAGGAAATTTCTATTAGATCTCCCATTTAAGGGCATCTTTACATGTTTGAGTTGTATATACATATGTATTTTATTTCAGCATTTACTAAATATTTATTATTTGACATTAAAATGAGCTGGACTAAACATAGACAAAACTATACTCGCACAGTATAATTATAATAATACCAAGCTTGCTGGGATAGGCTCCAGTTGCCCCGTTATCCTGCTCAGGATAAAGTGGGTCTGGAAAATGGAAGGATGGATTAAACATTTATCCATTTATCAGACCCCCAACTTTGACCCAATGTAAGGATTCAGTGGGTTGGATAATGGATGGATGGATGAATTAATCTATTTTTCCACTAGGGATGCAAAAGATCAAGCCAAAAGTATTAAGAACAAGGGAGGAATGAATCAAATGAAATGCCATTCTGTCTCAGAGCACACTCACACACAGCCATACCATTCAACTTTTGCAAGTTTTTGCTGGTACCACATCTTTGGGATGTAGCTGGCAACTTAAATGCTTTGTGAAACCCCATGGGGGCATGAGGAAAGGTGGAAATTCCACAGAAAGATGAGCCATTTTGCTCTACAATAAAATCTGTATTTCTCTGACATTGCTCATTTCACTGTGGGGCTATGGAGCCACAGATCTATAACACTCCATCATAATAGGCCAAAATTGGAGTCACACATTAATCTGATATTCTTGTCCATTGTATTTAAGAAGAAGCTGGCGTGTTTGGTGAATTTATTCATGGACATAAAGAGAATGTGGAAATTCAGCACAACTTGTATATGGTTGAGAACTTGAATCTAGGCCTCTTCTGTCATGTGTTTCTACAATAAAATTATATATTTTTTATTTTTTTCAGGTTACTTGAGCTGTACTGTTGTAGCATTATTGATAAATCATAGGATATATTAGATTTCAGCTAAATCTAATTAGAAGCATGAGAGATTGTTGATGGTGAGCTGCTGTTAAGGTATTGTTACTCATTCAGAGAAGTTCACTCAGAACATTTGTGGAGGCAATGTAAGGTATTTTTGGTACTAAGCAACATAAGCGTGGGTGTATGTTTTCTTTATGTAGTGGGGGTTTCCAGTCAATGTGGTAAACCACTTTTTCTAAAAAGATTAGTGATATAAATTTTAAACTAAGGCCCCTCATTTTTTTTGTAGTCCTTTTTTACATACAGAGGTGACAAACTGCTCGTCAGACATAGTGGGTGTTATTATTAAGAATAAGTAATGTTTAAAACAACTATCTCTAGGTGATTTTAGGTAAACAGCATTAGTACTGAATTAGCCAAAAGTAAATATCAATCAGAATGCATTATGCATCCTGGAACAGGGGAAGACTTATACCTGCAGTAGGTAAAACACTCTCTGGGTCAGGTCGTTACTGTAAATACAACATAAGATATATATTCTGGAAAAAAGAAAATTATTTAAATATAACATTATTGATTTGAAAAGAATATGTTATGAATAGTCTGTGTACTAAACCGTTAAACCTGCAAACTTCAAGGTGGGGTTCATTCTGTTTTTTAACACTTACCACATCAAAATAAGTATTTATATATTAGTGTAATATCATTATCTATATTGAAATGTAACAATTAGTTGTAATATATACAATGACTGATTGTTTTTAAGTTTAATTTTATGAGGGCACTACTTATTTTATATATATTTGAATCTTCTATTTAAATTTAAAGGCCTGATAAAGTGAATAGTCCATTTCAAAAATGTTGTGGCTAGAGTTAGGAACTAATCCTATACTACATGGACTGCATTCTAGATACATCAATATTTGAAGCATCTCTCTCAGTGGCCTGATTATGGTGTAATGTCACTTGTGGATTTGGTGGTGACACAAAGATAAAGTGTAACAAATTTATATGTTATGTTAATATTTTACTTTTTATTTTATCAGGCAGTTTTACACTATATAGTTATGGGACATGCTCTTGAGTTGCTGAAGAGTGGTAATGGAAGAGAAAACAAAGACAAAAGTGATGGCCGTTATAAACAATTATGCACACCCGTGTTTGACACACTGACACTGAGTACTTTCACTCAACAAATTATTCAGTAGAAGTGTATCAAGAAACACTACTGGGGCTCCTTTATACCAATGGCAATACACCTTAATTCCTATCTGTGACTTACCTTTTTATCTTTGACCAAGTCAGAAGTTTTGATGTCTTTATAGTAATTCTGGTGTGTATACGAGGGGGGTTGTTGTTGTTTGTTAGAATATTTTATTTACCTTCTGTAATAACCTAAATTTCTTCCTTGGGACAAATAAGTGCTACGCATCTATCAATCTGTCATTATAATTTGCTGTGTAGCCCTGGTTTCACACTTTAAGTTATAGTACTTTTTCTGCCTCACTCCGCACTGTCCCTCCAGTGCAATGTGGCAGCAGAGAGCTTATACAACTTGGTACATCTACATAAAAAATGACAAGGGGTGAGCGAGCTATCTTGAAGGCTTTTACTGGACATACTTTGTTGTAAAAAGGCGAGTGATTTCCACGGTTGGATCAAGACTAAGAGAAGTGTGTAGACAGAGGTTCAAATTGCTGCGTACCACAACTAACCAGACACAGGGGTTTATATACCCTAAGGATACGTTTTGGACGTGACCGAAACAAGAGATAAAGGGGTGCCTACGTGAGACACATGGGGTGTATTGTATTCAAATGTTTATGGGACCAACGTGCTTTACGTGAGTTTCATAGACTTTTATAGTACCACTGTGAGTGTGGGACATGACTGACAGGTGTGTTAATAAATGACAAGATGAAGGGGGAGCACAGTTCAACAAATAACAGTCTCCGCTAACAAGATGTGGGGCAGAACAGTACTCATATAAATGAGTTTACTTGTACAGATTGAATCCCATTGTAATGAAATTCATGGGACAATAAAAATATTTTGTTATAATGGAAATTTCGTTATAGTAAATATGGGGGAAAAATATGTATACAGTTGTGACTGGGGTTGCCGGCGATTTGCCATCTCTAACAACAGCGGCACAAGGACAGCTCTTTAACTGCTCTGCTGTGTCTGGTAAACACTAAACCAAAGGAAAAATTAAATGGTTGTCCCCTGCAGGATCAGGCTTACTGTGTAATGTGCTTGTTGTATGATGTTTAGAACATTTAACACTGGGCTTTAACCTGCTCTTCTTCACACTCTTCTGGTCTGCCACAGTGGTGATTCCAAACCACTGGTGTTTTTCAGATTTGAAGATGGGAGCTAAAGCAGGACAATTGTTGTGTTGCAGCTCCTATCTGTGCTTCAGTGATGAAGTGATATCCTATTTTTGAATGAAGCCTTAAAACTGTATCTGTCTTCTCTATATAGTGATACCTGTATTTTCCTTGGAAACCTGGACTTGCCTTTCTGTCTCTAGTGCAACTAACTCTGTGATCCAAACTTGACAATATTTGTATAAAATACAGTGCTTCTTAAACTATTTTTTTTTAAATTGAAATACATGTATGAATACAGAATGAAAATGAGACATTAGATGTAACCTTTTTTTTATACAAATATAAACGCACTTCTAATTTTTTGCGTTCAGGTCCCATCACTCAATTTTTAACTTTGTCTTAGTTTTTTTTCCGATCCTTTAAAATTGTTGAAAGCATTGAAGGTGTGATTCCAAATACTTTCGGCTGTCATTTTCCTTCATTTTTTCAAGATTTTTTTTTTTTTTGCCTAAACTGACATTGTTTCTCACTTTTTTTGTTAATTGCAAAGAAAACTTTGAGATGCTCTATGAAACTTAAAGTACAGTGTCTGCAGACAAACTACCCATGTGGACACTAATTGGAGCACTGAGTCAGAATTCGGCTATACCGGTATGATGTCATGCCTACACTCTCGCCGAGACTGCCCCAGACCACAGATTTCGCAAGACTGTCATTTTCTTTTGGTCTAACGAGAAAGAGACAACCTGTTGCAGGGTTTCTGAGACTCAACAAAAGTATAGGAATAGCAGTAAGTATTTTTGGCATTGCCCATCTTTGGTGGCCATTTTTGGTCAAAAAAAAAATTTTATACTGAAATGTACATTTTATTGAAACAAAATCCGTTATTCATTTTTCGTTACTCTGAAAATTCTGTTACTTCAATATTTGCTATAATGGGATTTGACCCATACTTATTTGCTATGGATTATTACTACAAAATGTAACTGTAGTTCATTACACAATAGGTTTATTATTTGTATGTCATGTGTAAACAGTTTTATGGGTCTGCTGCTCAAGTATGTGAATAGAGTAGGCTACTTCTTCAGAATTCTCAAAAGAACTGAAAATTGATATAGTAAAATTAATTTACTTTCAAAACAATTCAGATTCAGAATAATTTCTTCACATAAAGGATGTTGGGAGATTTGAAGGAACAACTTATGTAGTTGAAGTTGTGTTAAATGTGCTCACTCTTGATGACAGAATAATTTATGTGACACTATGCTATCTAAATCAGCATCTTTTTAATTCTATTTTATCTTGAGGCACAAATATATTTTAGTTTTTGACACATTAATTACAATATAAACATTATCAACATTATATTTTTTCATGCATAGACCTTTCCTATCATGTTATTCATTAGTTTATTAACTTTACAATTTATACTGATTTTTTTGCCAATTTAATCATTTTAATTTATATCATATAATGATGTTGAGTAGCTGCAGTGCAGTATTAGTCAATCTTAAAAGTTACTCGCAAAGTCATAGGTTTCTTTCTTGGATTAGCAAGCTGCCATAACACCAGTGAATTGACACTCGGCTGGCAAAAATGTGGTGTGGTGTGGTGTGGTGTGGTCAATACCAAACTAGTATAAGGCTGAGGCTATTCTAGGTGAGACTTCTGAAAGAAAGAAACTGGCACTACTAGCATGAGATCAACCCAGCCGAGCTAAAGTTGCCCTGCCTCTGGACTTGACGAGGGGTGACCTCAGTAGGGGGTTTAAGACCTCCTCAATCCAGAAGTGATTTTGAGTGTGGGGTTGGAAGTACAGAAGTTATCCAAAGTGATTTACAAAAAAGTTCATCATAACTAAGTAAACCTTAGTCTGGGTCTTTTTAAGGACAGGTGTTACAGGACAAGGTTACAAAATTGATGATCACAACTGAAGAGCTCTAAACCAAACAGAACACAAAACTAGTTAATTTTACCTTAGTTACTAGAGCCATTTATAAATTAGACTGACATTGACAGAGCAAGAGAGTCTACAAACTCTTCTTTAAAAGTAATGGAGTCTGAAGTTTGGATGAAGTTGCATTGCTCATTCCACTAGCTCAGAGCTACACAAGAAAAAGAGTCTGTTTTGAGGTTTGATTCTACTTTTTTTTTCTAGTTAGAATCCTAATAGTTAAAATTTAACATCAACATTTATTCCCAGAACACCTTATCATACAAAGTGTGTAGCTTAAGGGGGATGTGCAGTGGCACAGTGGTTGTGCTACAGCTGCTCAACAGGGAGACTAGGATTCACATGCTGGGTGTTCCCTGCATTTAGTTTGCATGTTCTCTGGCATAGATTTCTTCTGGATGCTCCTGTTTCATGCCAAAGACATACGGGTTAGGTGAGTTGGAGTTGTTAAGTTGCCCCTAGTATATATTTGTGGGTGAGAGTGTTCACCCTGTCCAGGAATTGTTCCTGCCTTGTGCTTGATGCTTGCTGGGATAGGTTTCAGCATCCTCGTGACCTTGCTCAGGGTAAGTGAGTTTGAAAAATGAATGAGTTTACCTCTTAAGAGTGTTTTTATAAAACTAAAAATACATTAATGAAAAAATATTAAACATTGTCTAAAATGACAGATATACAGTAAATTATGCTCAGATGGTCAGGAAGGAGAGGAAAATATCCAGCTGACATGAATACTAAAGAAAATAAGCCTGTAGGGGTTCCAAGGCTAAATGACCACCCAGTTCCACACTGGCACTCTACATTCATTAATGCCTACATGTAATAGAATATTATTAATAATATAGTTCTTCTGGACTTATCATAAGAAAATCTTCTTTGTCCATTCTAGTGTCAAACATGGCTGCAGAGTACTTGGGCTATTTTGGAGGTGGTGCAGAGTGCTAGTACAGGATACCAAAATAAGAAAAGCGAGATAAAAAAAAAATCTGCAAAAAGGCAAATAAAGCACCTTAATGTAATGTTGATATGTCCATACACATTCCTTAAGATTTTAATCTTTTTTTTATTTCAGTCAGGCAAATGTGCTGACATTAGTTTTACATTTTCAACATATGTTTACAACACTTTCATCCTATTTACTACTTTGTAATCAACACGATAAGACATGTCATCAACAAATATTTTCCCTATAATTTTAGTCAACAAAAAACACTGGTGCAAATAATGCCAATATTTGTCAGCTTGTTTTCGATAGACTAGAGAGCTGCTACATACTAATAGAAAATGCAATAGTTGGCCTTGCAGATAAATTAGAAGCTGAGATTTACAGATACTGCCTGCCTTTTGTATTCTTTTTTTGTCCTGCCAGCAAAACATTTTTCATACCATAAGAATGCCAAACAGGTAAAAAAACAAACAAATAAAAAAAACATAACACACAAGTACAAAAGCAACAATATATGTAGTACTTATACATTAAATCTATAACATTTTTGCATAGAATAAATGCAAACAGCAGTCTGCAGTTTCTTAAACTGTGCAGACACTCCCTGTTAATGTGCTCAAGAAACAAGGATTACTACCAATTTTGGATTGGTTAATTTATTATAGTTTTGCTGGTCTACAGTATGGTCTGCAGTTTTTGTGAAATTAAAAGAAGTGTACTTTTAAATATGCTCTGTGATGGACTGGTGCCCTGTCCAGGGTTTGTTCTCTGCCTTGCACACTATGCTAGCTGTGATAGGCTCCAGCAGATCCTCGTGATCCTGTTAAGGATAAAATCACTGACTGATTGACTGTCATTGATCATATTTTCACAAGTAAGCTACAATCATTAAACTTGATATTTATTTATTTATTTTCAGAGATTTTTTTATACTATTATGCTTAAGAAGCAATTTACTGCAGGGAATTTGGCAATTTGCTACCAATAACTCATTTAAGAATGTTTGAACATTTATACCCCAGGTGAAAAATGTATTATGTGTAATATAGTTTTTCATTTATTTTTCCTTTTTCAAATGTTTTTTATGATTTTTATCCAAATGAGACCTTTTAATATTGGTGTGTAATTCTTTTTTCTTTTGATATGTAATTAGTTTTAACCTGTGAATGTTTAAATTGCTAAATGCTACTTTTCAACTGATTCTACAAGCATACCAATGACATCAAAAGAAAAAGAATAAACTGTATTTACTGAGTGGTCATTTCATTTGGTACATGTGTTCGCCTGTGTAATCGGCTACTGAATTATTAAGCATTTTGATACTGTTTAAAGTGGGGAAAAGCAACATTTTTAATTAACTTAGAGTATGCCATGATGCACCTAGATATGACCATATCACTATTAACCTGTATGGGTCTCTATCTAAAAGGTACCTGAATAAGGAGGGTCCTATGGTCAGAAACAACTGGTAATGAAATAAGCTGAAAGAGGCTGACACAAAGAAACATTGGTGGTTAGTCATTCACCTCATAAGTGAATATATAGTGTATTTTTATGCAAAAGTTATGGGTACTGAAAAAAAACAGTTTGCACAAATTTAGATATATGTAATACAGTACAGCATCTTTTATGAACAAGCAATCTTTGGTAAGATGCTTTTAGTATTACACCTTGGATTGTATAATTGCATATAGGACAAAACCAGTGCCTAAAATTAAAGCAACAGCTTCAAACTCTATCACAAAGTTCTTTGAATGTTACAACTTTTTTCCATAGGTGGTATCATGGGCATCTCTCGGGACCCGCCGCTGAGAAACTGCTCTGGGAGAAGGGGGAGCCTGGTACCTTTCTTGTCAGAGAAAGTCTTAGTAAGCCAGGTGATTTTGTTCTATCCATTCTGTCTGATGAAATAAGAGAAATTAACAAAGAGCAAAAGTACAGAGTGTCACATGTAAAAATAATGTGCCAGGTGAGTGTACATTAGAGTGCATGGTTTCTATTATCGCATTATATGATACTGCCTAATAATTTGTGTGCGTCCACAGAATGATCGGTACACAGTGGGTGGCACAGAGAGCTTTGAAACTCTTACTGATCTTGTTGAACATTTTAAGAAAGTTGGTATTGAAGAAGTCTCTGGAGCCTGGGTGTACTTAAAACAGGTGAGTATACAGTATTTACTGTAAAATGTACAGAAGTTCTGTAAATGTACTTGCAACTTTTGATATTGTTTATACCATTTCATCAAAGATTATTGTTTTTCTTAAAGTGAACCCCTTTGTCCAGGTAATAGAAAGTGCTTCATTTTTCTTTTACTGGCAAGTACACCTCTGAATAGGGGTTTCATTAGATTAGATTGGATTAGATTAAATATAGAAGTCAGCCCTTGCTATTGGTGAGTTTATAGTTCGCAAATTCGCCTATTTATGCATTTGCCATCAATAAGTAGACATTTTTTGTGATTTTAACAACCTGTTGTGGGAAACCACAGACCACACTGTAGCAGCACTACTTAAATAGACTGTGAATAACAGCATCCCCAGGAGTATCATTGGAAAGCTTTGGCGGTTGCCACGAAAGCTGCTGGGTGAAAGATGAGGCCACTAGTTTTAAAAGTAAGCCATAAGAAGCTGGCAGGATCACAATCAGTGATGTCTTTTTGTTTCAATGCTTCACTGCACAATTGAATTACAGTTACACCCATTAGATTACAGTTTTCTATGGATTTATGTTCTTGTCCTGTACCCTCTTGTTCATGTGATTTTTGTCTGGGTTGTAAAATATCTTCGTCTGGAAGGGCTCTCAGCTTCTATATATCTTTACATACATTAGCATCACATAACTTTCAGGAGGGTTTTTAAACGGGATTTCATTTTATAACTACACTACCATCATCTGCATTTGCAAAAATGAACTGCGTTGTGAATGTTTAGCGTTTAAGGCTTAGTGTTTTGTTGGATTTCTTTTGTATCAGTAATATTATCATTTTTGTCATTTACTACCATAAATCTATTATAATAAGTTTTGCAAATAAGTATACTTCACTGAAGAACTGCTGAACTACACAATTTGTCTGGGGGGCACCACACATCTTAGACTCGGCAGGTTGTCTCATGCACATGATCATTTGCTTGCACAGTGATCATCCTATCTTGCATTTCTTTTGTATTTTATTTAATGCAGTAAACTTGGAATATACAGTTACTGTGGGCCTAAGATGTATTTACAGATTTTTGCATTCATGGGGGTCCTGCACTCCTACCCCTGATCCCCTCAAATCACAAGGGATAGGTATACTTTATTAATCCCGAAGGGGAAATTCAAATGTCTACTGCAGCAAAATAAAAAACCTAAAATACATAGATATCAGCTCAAAGTGCAATATAATATACTAGAATAAAAAACATATTAACAGAATATATGTTACTAGCAAAATACCCGCGCTTCGCAGCGGAGAAGTAGTGTGTTAAAGAAGTTATGAAATCTATACTAATAAAAGGCAAAGCACTCACTCACTCACTGACTCACTCACTCACTGACTCATCACTAATTCTCCAACTTCCCGTGTGGGTGGAAGGCTGAAATTTGGCAGGTTCATTCCTTACAGCTTCCTTACAAAAGTTGGGCAGGTTTTATATCGAAATTCTACGCGTAATGGTCATAACTGGAAGCAGTTTTTCTCCATTTACTGTAATGGAGATGAGCTTCAACGCCGTGGGGGCAGAGTTTCGTGTGACATCATCACGCCTCCCACGTAATCACGCAGTACATAGAAAACCAGGAAGACCTCAAAAAAGCGCTCAAGAAAACATGCATTATATAATTGAGAAGGCAGCGAAACAATAAGAAGCGAGCGAGTGACATATACAACCATATTCATGAGTTCTGCTACCGGAAACAAAGCACGATGTAAACCTACACTTTAAATTAAGTTCATAGACAGGCTGCGCTGGCGTTTGTAATTTAGTGCCTGCCCATATAAGGCCGTCCGTCAGCGGCAATCCAATAGCAAACTGCCACGGGTAAATATTCACGGGTGAAGGACTGTGCTTATGGAGAGGAAGATGAGATGGTCAGGGTGGTGTTTGACACAAACTCAGCGAAACTGCGAGAGAAAGTTTTAAGTGCCAGGACTAAGGTAACATTAAATAAAGCTATGGACATAGCACGAGATGGCACCAGCACAGCTGGGAACCTTCGATGCAAGTACACCGAGTGGCTCACGTGAACTGACGCAGTGCACAGATAAAAGCAACAGTTCCAAAGAGCTGAACAAAACCGAATTACACAATTGAAAAGGCAGCAAAAAATATGAAGCGGCTGATAAGCATATTCATAAATGCAGCTACTGTGGAAACAAAGCACACGGTGGAAAAAGTCAATGTCCCGCTAAAGGAAGACAGTGTAAAAAAAACCCGTGCATGCAGTGTGTCAGGTCTCAGATAAAGAAGAAGACGAGCTATTTATTGATGCAGTAAGAAACGAATCGATGAATGAAACCTGTCATCTTTACAACGATTGACAAACACGGAATGTAACTTGAACACAACACATCCTACAAATACGAACCTGATTGAAAGAAATAATGATAATCAAATCCTTGATGACAGCAACACTCAGTAACACTCACAAAACAAATACTGTATATTGACAGTCATGTTACGTTATTTTTAAAATGTTCCCTTTTCTTTTTCTACCTTTTTTAACACACTACTTCTCCGCTGCGATACGCGGGTATATATATATGTATATATATATTTCCCGCTCTACATACTCGAATAATGGATACTTTATTCGCCATCAATGATTGTTTTGGTAAAGCCATACTCAGTGTATTCATTAGATGAACGGTAAAAAAGTAAGAGCGAGGGGAGGATGACTCATTGAGGCATGCAGGCTGTAGTGTGCGTCAACTCTATCTGAATTGCGCGAGCACATTTGAAAAATATATCTTTTCAAGTTCTATTTAGTCCATATGTGTCAAACTCAAGGGCCGCGGGCCACATCCGGCCCGGCGTGTAATTATATCCGGCCATACTTTCAGAGATCATTTTATATACTGTATTATTGTTATTAAAGCCCGGGTATATGAAGCGCTGGTAACACAATAAACTACAGATCCCATAATGCAGCGCTTCAGCTGCCTTGCCGAACACTTACCGCGTTAATCAAGTCTACCTTATGATGCTGCAAGTTATTGCGCACTGAGTTTGCACGGCGCTTTGGTGACTTTGAAGAACAAAAAAAGTCCGTCTACATGCGGCTCGAACCTTGTGCATGTTTGGTAGCACATATCTGTGTGAGAAGCTCTTCTCAGTGATAAAGACTAACAAAACAGCACACAGGAGTATTTGTGTGTATATATGTGTGTGTATGTATGTATATGTGTATATATATGTGTGTGTATATATGTAGATATATATATGTATTTATGTGTATATGTATAGATATGTATATATATATGTTTATGTGTGTGTGTGTAAATATATATATATATATATATATATATATATATGACAACAACACTCATCACTCACAACAGTGACAAAACAATTACATTGACAATCCGGTTACGTTATTTTTCAAAATGTTTCCTTTTCTTTTCATTGCTTCTTTAACACACTACTTCTCTGAAGCGCTGGTATTTTGCTAGTATATATATATATATATATATATATATATATATATATATATAAAATACCGCGCCAGTTATGTCGTGTTAAAGAAGTTATGAAAAGAAAAGGAAACATTTTAAAAATAACGTAACATGATTGTCAAAGTAATTGTTTTGTGTATTTAGCGGCAGCGTCACGAAGTTGTTTTCGTCTAGCTGCATCAGAAAATGTACCACAACGTCTGACACGGCTCCTTTTTACTGTTTTCTCACAGCTTGGATTGCTGCTGTCATAATGGGTTTGAGTCTACATATACATACATATATACATATATATATATACACATACATACATATCTTCATATCTATATACATATATACATATCTACATATACACCTATATATATACATATCTATCTACATCATATATACACACACATACATACACACACACACACACAAATTATATATATATGTGTGTGTGTATATATATATATATATATATATATATATATATATACAATTTAGATAGGTGTGTGTGTGTGTGTGTGTGTGTATATATATATATATATATATATATATATATATATATATATATATATAGGAAAAATAATAAAATGTAGTCTATAAGTTATTAAACAGTAAAACATTAACGTACATTGAGCACTACTGGAGTGGTTGCAGGTAAACTACATTTTAAAGACAGTGTAACAGAACAGGTAAATAGTACTAACAGCAGCTAAAATGTATATGGATCATCTCTCGGTAGTTGATCCCTTTTGAAAGGCGCTACACGACGGCTGTGGTATAGAAATTACATTTTCTATGTGAACGTCCAAATTTCTGCCACTGGTAATGTGCCTTACCGGCCTTACCAGCAGTTAAAGAAAATTAGTTTTGTGTCCTCTGCAGTGTTAAGAGAGAAAGACTTTGGTTTGGGATAAAAGGAAAAAAGGTGTAAAGAAAGGAAACTTGCCTTTTTCTTTTATATAGTATAGAGAGATGTGTTCGCTGATGATATGAACGCCTTTTGGGGACAGTCGCGGTGGGTCTTGTGTAGACTGGTGAGACGTCCCTGCCATTAATCGGCTGTGATGACACTGTCAGTCCTCCATTCCTGTGCGTGTCTTCATAATCCGAGCTGACGACCTCATAATCGTATACGTGCAAAAGAAAGTGCGAATCGCCTTAATATTAGTTTGCCGCAGTGTAGAAAAGGGGCCCCGTGTTTGCACTTGTCTGGGCTATAGCTCAGGGGGAGGATGAAAAAAATTAAAAGTGCTCACTTTGACTTAAGGCAGAAGCGCAGTCAGCGTCTCAAAGGCCGGCACAACTATGTGCGCGACTTTCGCTGGGCAGGAGACCCCATTTTTTGCAGACTTGTTCACGTCATCAAAAGTCTCCGCGCTCTTTGGAGGTCATTCATATATATATATATATATATATATATATATATATATATATATATATATATATATATAAATATATAGCAAAATACCCACGCCTCGCAGCGGCGAAGTAGTGTGTTAAAGAAGTAATGAAAACGAAAAGGAAACATTTTAATAATAACGTAACATGATTGACATTGTCATGAGGGTTGCTGTCATATATATGTCTGCCTGAATAAGTCAGCCTCGCTTCGCTCTTACTTTTTTACCGTTCATTTAATCATGACTAGTGGCAGAAAGATTATAAAATGGAATGAGGATTACACTGAGTATGGCTTTACCAAAACAATTATTGATGGTAAATCGATTATTCATAAAGCTTAAATTGATGATCTGTTTTTCTGTGTTAACCTTATATTTTTTCATACTTCTTCTCAAACCAAGGGGGTGCGAGGGTAAAATGAATCGAGAAGAAAAGGAAACATTTTAAAAATAACGTAACACGATTGTCAATGTAACCTTTTGTAAGTGGTGCCTGGAGGATTCAGTGTGGAGAAACTCTAGAGACAGCGTGTGTATTAACTTGTGGATTTTTCTGTGAGGATTTGGTGGCAGTGTGACGAAGTTGCTTCAGAAGACGGCGTTAGCCGCGGAACTCAGCTCAGAGCGAAATGAGGTGAATGGGCGGGGAGATGATGACGTCACTCCTCCACCCGCCTTAACTGTCAGTCCCCCCACAAACACAGTCTCTCGGAATTTGCATAAGCACGGCCTTTGACCAGCAATTTGAACTTAGTTAGAAAGTGATCAAAACTGTCATTTATACCCTGCGTCCTCTCATTAAACTTGTATCCCGCATTAGCGTGGGCATGACAAACGCCAGCGGCAGCCTGTCTATGAACTTAATTTAAACTTTAGGTTTATACCGTGCTTTGTTTCTGAAGTAGCTGCAGGCATGAATATGCTTGTAGAGTATGTGTCACTCGCTCGCTTCTTATTGTTTCGCTGCCTTCTCAATTGTATAATGCGCGTTTTCTTCAGCGCTTTTTGGAGCTCTTCCTGGTTTTGTACGTATTGTGTTGACAGTCAGTTCACGTGATTACGTCGGAGGCGTGATGATGTCACACGAAACTCCGCCCCCACGGCTTTCAAGCTCAACTCCATTACATTATATGGAGAAAAATAGCTTCCATTTATGACCATTATGCGTAGAATTTCGAAATGAAACCTGCCCAACTTTTGCAAGGAAGCTGTAAGGAATGAGCCTGCCAAATTTCAGCCTTCCACCTACATGGGAAGTTCGAGAATTAGTGATGAGTCAGTGAGTGAGTGAGTGAGTCAGTCAGTCAGTGAGGGCTTTGCCTTTTATTAGTATAGATTATGCTAAGTAACTAGTAAGTTGAAGTTTGTGGTATTTTCCTATGGCATCTTGGAATGAAGGGAGGAATCCTAAGAGGAAGCATTGAAAAGCCTAATGGCAGCAAGCAGAAAAAAGATTCCGAGAGACGCTTCTTATTATTCTCTGGAGGTATGTGCCTGAGACTAAAAGAGCTCCAAGAAAGCGCCCCCTGGAGGGGATGGGCAGAATTTTTCATGATAGCATCCAATCTTTTCCACAGCAGCCTCCAGAATGTCCAGTTAGTCCTGTGATGGAGCTGGCTTTACTGCTAAATTTCTTCAGACACTTTGCATCACTTGAACTCATGTTCCTTTCCTCCGGAGACCATTGTGTAGAACAACACACTAGCTAGAAGAGATTGGTAGAGCTTTTCCGTCAGCTTGCTCCGCACATCAATAGACCTGAGTCTCCTCAGGAAATACAGTTTACTCCGACTCTATTTTACAGTGACATTGTGTTATCAAAACACAACACCAGGTTGCTATTCTTATTGACCCCCAAATATTGGTAGCTCTGCACCACATCCACTTCTTCCCTGTGGATGGTGAATGGTTATAGTAAGAGTAAATGTCCCATTTTGGCAATTTCAAAGTTAAAAGAGCCCCCTCTATCACAACAAGCTGTACCTATTTCAGGTTAGAAGCCACATATTTAACCATGCAGTGTAAATCAATATTCTGATATTAATTTCTTTATTTTTTCTCTTCAGCCGTACTATTCCACACGGGTGAATGCTGGAGACATTGATAAGCGAGTTCAGATACTCGCTGAGACAGGGGAGGTGGCTAACAAAGCAGGGTTCTGGGAAGAGTTTGATGTGAGTTATTACTTACTGTGTTTTATTTCTATTCAACTTGTTGTATGCATTGCATTGCTTGCTTGGTAACATGTCCCAATCTCAACATCTTTAGGCTCTTCAAAAACAGGAGGCCAAGGTTAAAAAGAGCAGAGAAGAAGGAATGAGGCCTGAAAACAAAAGCAAGAACCGCTACAAAAACATTCTTCCATGTGAGAGTTATTCTATCTTTGTTTTATTATTTCTTTGTTGATGTCAATGTGCAGTAACATTAAACAGGGTTGCTGTTAGGCATTTGGATTATTGTCAGTATTTTGTATTTAATTTTAAATAAATACTTAATGTAAATGTTATTCATCCATTTTCCTTTAATATTTTATAGTTAATGAAACCAGAGTCATTTTAAAGTCTGGGGATCCAAATATTATTGGTTCAGATTATATCAATGCTAACTATGTCAAGGTAAGATTTACATTTAGTTTATACATTTGTGGTATATCCTATCAGAATTTTTTGGTATGGTTTTATTTTTGACTGTGTTTTTTTGTTTTATGAATAGAATTTACTGACTGAATCCAATTTCCGCAAAGTCTACATTGCTACCCAGGGATGCTTAATGACCACTGTCAATGATTTCTGGCAAATGATTTGGCAAGAGCGTTCTAGAGTTATAGTAATGACAACTAGAGAGGTTGAGAAAGGAAGGGTGAGTCTGTGTTTTAAAAGCTAAGAACTATCTGTTAAATTTAATGAATTACTCCTTTTGTTTCTCATCATCTTAATTTTTGCATATAACTGTGTTACCTATTTTCGTATGATCGTAATTTATATGAATATATTGTTGACATTCCTGAAAAAACATGTAAGTTTTTTATACCTGTTCTTTTTTTATTTCGCCTAGAACAAATGTGTTCCCTACTGGCCAGAAGTGGAAACCATGAAAGAATATGGAAAATATATTGTGCACCACATCAGTGAGCATGATGCCTTGGACTACAAGATTCGCATTCTTGAGATTTCTCCAGTTGACAATGTACAAGTTCTAAGTCTTAGTTTCTTTTTTCTGTTGACCCTTTCTTAATTGTACTTGCTTTAATCTGGCCCAATTTTATCTTTTACAGAGTGATGATACACGGGAAATTTGGCATTACCAATATTTGAGCTGGCCAGATCATGGTGTACCAGAAGAGCCAGGTGGAGTGTTGAGTTTCTTGGAACAAGTTAATGCCAAACAACAGGAGATCCTTGGAGCTGGCCCCATTGTGGTACACTGCAGGTACCAGAAAAACACATCATTAAAGCCTACCTCATTGACAGACATTGCCTTCATTCAGTTCACTTTTGCATTATGCAGGAATGGTTGAAATAACTACTGGTGTATTGGAAAACAATGTTTAATTCTTTTTCACAGATATAATGCAATATGATATTTGAGGAACATAAAATGAAACTATCCACAAAAAATTCAAAACTACTTTTTCCAAAGGTTTTTACCTCTAGGTACAGTTCAATAATAAATTGCACTGTAAATAACGAAACTGCTAGTGGAATTGCTACATTTTAAATCTATTAAGACTTTTGACTGAATTTTACTATATGACATTCTTCTCTAGTAGTTTTAATTAGCTTGTTGTTCACTGCTTATGGGAATAGCAGAGCACTAGGCATTAACTTTCAGAGCATGTTTCATTTCCCCTAGAAGAAGTGAATAGTGCAGTGCCTTGTTTTCTCCATTGTTAGATACAAGCAATATATACTTACTTTATAACAAATTTATATTCAGATTTTTTAAAAAGCCAAAAGCTTTTTAAAGTACTCAATCAGTACAAAGCAAACTTAAATTGGTAAAACAGAACAGTTCTAAAAGAGATGGAAAATGTAATGATTGAATATCTGCATGCAATTCAGTATAAAAAATGCCACTTACTGATTATTGAGAGAAAGAAAATTACCAAAGAAACTCCATAGACTGAAGTATTCTGAGCATAAAAGATTAACATTTAATATGTTATTGAATATGTTCTGCTTTTTTTCAATTAGAGTGGCATGGTGGTGCAGTGGTAGAACTACTGCTTCGCAGTTAGGAGACCCAGGTTCACTTCCCTGCATAGAGTTTGCAAGTTCTCCCCATGTCTGCGTGGGTTTCCTCCCAGTCCAAAGACATGCAGTTTAGGTGCATTGGCGATTCTAAGTTGTCCCTAGAGTGTGCTTGGTGTGTGCCCTGCGGTGGAATGGCGCCCTACCTGGGGTTTGTTTCCTGCCTTGCGCCCTGTGTTGGCTGGGATTGGCTCCAGCAGACCCCCGTGACCCTGTAGTTAGGATAAAGCGAGTTGGATAATGGATGGATGGATGTTTTCAATTACATTCATTTAGAAAAATATTTAGCATCTATATACTGTATATCAGTTTTTATCTATACTAATAAAAGGCAAAGCCCTCACTCACTCACTCACTGACTCATCACTAATTCTCCAACTTCCCGTGTAGGTAGAAGGCTGAAATTTGGCAGGCTCATTCCTTACAGCTTACTTACAAAAGTTGGACAGGTTTCATTTCGAAATTCTACGCCTAATGGTCATAACTGGAAGGTATTTTTCTCCATTAACTGTAATGGAGTAGAGCTGCAAAGACGTGGGGGCGGAGTTTCGTGTGACATCATCACGCCTCCCACGTAATCACGTGAACTGACTGTCAACGCAGTGCGTAGAAAACCAGGAAGACCTCCAAAAAGCGCTTAAGAAAACATGCATTATATAATTGAGAAGGCAGCGAAACAATAAGAAGCGAGCGAGTGGCATATACTACCATATTCATGAGTGCTGCTACCTCGGAAAGAAAGCAAGGTGTAAACCTAAACTTTAAATTAAGTTCATAGACAGGCTACCGCTGGCGTTTCACATGCCCACAGGTAATGCGGGATACAAGTTTAATGATAGGACGCAGGATATAAACGAGAGTTTTGATCACTTTGTAACTAAGTTAAAATTGTAGGTGAAGGGGTGTGCTTATGCAAATTCCGAGACTGTGTTTGTGGGGATTGACAGTTAAGGCGGGTGGGGAGTCACGTCATCATCTCCCTCCCACCTCATTTCGCTCTGAGCTGAGCTCCGCGGCTAACGCCGTCATCCGAAGCAACTTCGTCAGACTGCCACCAAATACTCACAGAAAAATCCACAAGTTAATACACAGCTGTCTCTAGAGTTTCAACACACTGAATCCTCCAGGCACTACTTACAAAAGGTCACATTGACAATCGTGTTACGCTATTTTTAAAATCTTTCCTTTTCTTAGCACAAGCACAGCTGAGAAGCTTCGATGCATGTGCTCCATAAGCGTTGAAAAATAATGCATTTAATCACACTTTGCATTACAAGCAAAGGGGAGCTTTTGTCAATGCATGATTTCCTGGTACACGATTACATTGATCAGCGCATCCCGATTCATTTTACCCTCGCACCACCTTAGTTTGAGAAGAAGTATAAAAAATATGAGGTTAACACAGAAAAACAGATCACCAATTCAAGCTTTATGAATAATCGATTCGCCATCAATAATTGTTTTGGTAAAGCCATCCTCCTTCCATTTTATAATTTTTCCGCCACTAGCCATGATTAAATGAACGGTGAAAAAGTAAGAGCGAAGCGAGGGTGACTTATTTAGGCAGGAATATATATGATAGCAACACTCATGACAATGTCAATCATGTTACATTATTATTAAAATGTTTCCTTTTCTTTTTCATTACTTCTTTAACACACTACTTCTCGCTGCGAGGCTGGTATTTTGCTATATATATAATATATGAATTACCTCCAAAGAGCTGAGACTTTTGATATCATGAGCGTGTCTGCAAAACTGGGGTCTCCTGCCCAGCAAAAGTCGAGCAGCCAGCGTGCATAGCTGTGCCGGCCTTTGAGACGCTGACTGCGCTTCTGCCTTAAGTCAAAGTGAGCACTTTTAATTTTTTCATCCCCTGAGCTATAGCCCAGACAAGTGCAAACACGGGACCCCTTTTCTACACCACGGCAAAATAATATTAAGGCGATTCACACTTTCTTTCGCACGTATACGATTATCAGGTCCTCAGCTCGGATTATGAACACAT